>NW_010252015.1:32551-57649 GCF_000690775.1 Eurypyga helias | reverse complement strand
TCCTGGCTGAATCCAGCACATCAAGTTTTTTGTTACCAAAGCAGATCTTTTCAGGTGTGCACACATAACACCATATGGTACAATCTTGCACCTCTTTTTATCCATTTAAAATGATAAACTGAAAAACTCTTTCATTCACTTACTAAAGACAATTCATCTTCTTATGTAGAGAATATTTTAGAAAGGTTAACCTGATTATTGTGGTTACTTCTCACTATTTTTCAACCTGAAGTATTTTACTTAAGACTGTTTCATTACGGCATCACACAGAGTCCTTGGTGCCCAAGAAACATCTGTAAGCTGTCTCATGAAAGAGTACAGTTTCTTTGAAGATTAATACTGTGCTTTAATTTACTTGGGTAATAAGAGCAGACAGGTAAGGTTCAGTGAAAGGTGGCGGTTCCTATGGCCTTGTACTTAGGTAGGAATGCTTAAGTGAATTACAAACAGCATGTGACAGACATAAGTTTTAAAAAAACCTCTGGCAAAAATCTGTGCTTATGGTGAGCATCCTAGGCATATGTTAATAAGCACAACCTGCATTATTAACTAATATATGTTAGCCCAGGGAGACTGTCAGAGTAAATTGTGGCAGGTAATTGTCTTGATTTCCCAGACATGAATAGCAGTGATTTACAGTCACCGGAAAGAAACTCTTCCAAGAGCGTTGTCATTGAGATGATCTCAGGGGGGATGAATGGAGCCAGTGTGCCTTTAGAGTGGGGTTTGGTTTATATGTGTGCTGTGAAAGAGAGGACAGGAGCCCTGAGGACTGGCTGGGTGGAGTCCTAGTAGACAAAAGGTTGAGCACCTGGAGGCAAGCAATTAAATCAGTGGACACAGCTGAAGTGGGGTTGGGCTCCTTTTAAATGCACCTGGAGAAGCCTAGAAATTTCTGAGCCCTTCTGATGGGGAGTGTGAAGCAGGAAGGCCCTTCACCTGGAAAGGACTGGGGAGCTGGAGGGCCTGAAAGCTCAGGCTGGGAAGGTTTTTGGAGGTAAGTTACGATGTGCTTGTTAGCAGGTGTAAGGGGCATGCTGTTAGGGGGCTGAGGGAACCTTGTGTTTGTTGGGGTTGTGACCAAAAGGAGAAATTAAATAAGTGGTATTGAGGAGCAGTGTTGAGGAAGAGTATCTCTGTGTGGCTTTGAGCATTATTTGGGAGCTTTGCAGATGGTTAGCATTAAGTGTGCTTATTAAACTATGCAGAGTTTGGTCAAAAGTCCAGAGCAGCAATTGGAAAGATTTCCGGTTTAAGTGTCGTCCTCACTTACTTGAAGAGAGATGGGCAATTGGTTTGTGAGAACTAACTGGGGACTGAGAAGTGTGGTGGAAGTTGGTAGGACGGAAGGCAGGGTTTGATGGGAGTGGTGGAAAGCATGTGCAGTGTCGGCAGACTTGGGATGACAATCGGAGTGGATCTGTCAGTGCTGATGAAGTCTTCCCTCCGTGTGGGGTCTGGCTGACTGCTGCTTGACTGTATCCTTCTGATTCTCATCTGCCTCTAGCGAGTGTGACTTTCAAATGTGCATGGAGACAGGACTTTGGTCCTGTTGAATCTTTGGTCACTGGTCACATGGACTGCTAGCTGTCTAGCGCTGGTGGGCGCGCTCTTTGTCTTTTCTTGAGGCCTTTTCATTCTCCGTATTGATTGCCATCACGGCTCTGTGCTGGCACATCTGCTAAAAAGGTCCTTGTTGCTTTCCACAGAAATGGTGAAAGACATCTGTGTCCAGACTTGGTCCACTGAGTACTGCTGAGGAGAGTTGTTCTCTGCTGGTCTGGGAAACCAAGGCTTAGAGCTAGAAAATACCTGCTGGAACACGTCCGCCTAAATGTAAGGAGGTCTTGGTAGTATACAACTGTGTTGGTGTCTGAGAATGTTTCTACACGGGGCTTTGGCTGCCTTTCATGATTGTGTTGTGGCTTTTCTTGTGGTGGTGTATTTGCCATTCTCTCCTCTTTATCTGTGTTACTGTTCTCCTTAAATGGGAATTGCTGCTGATATCACAGGGAGAGTGTGGCATAGTTCAGTTGTACCTTGTTGGAGTGGAGGAGAAGGCATATTTTTTTTCTGCAATTCAATGCACTTAACTTCTAGATAGAAACTATATTCTTTCCTGGAATGTTAATTTTTGTTGTGTGTTTTTTGTGTTGCTCATGGTGTGGTGTTTTTGCTGACTTGCTCTAGGCAGAGTGTCTTCTGTCCTACCTTACTTAGAAGAGGCTCTGAGTGTGCTAGAAGAGAGGTGTTGCGTGCCTGTGGGTAGTATGCTGCTGCAGTTTCGGCAGTATCTGCTATAGTGCTTGTATAGTTTATCATAGAATCGCAGAATGGTTTGGGTTGGAAGGGACCTTAGAGACTTGTGCTTGGTAGTACAGGCTGGGTGGAGAATGGATAGAAAAACAGCCCTGAGGAGAAGGACTTGGGGGTACTGGTTGATAAGATGACCTCAGTATTTCACCTGCACCTTCTACTTTTCTCCTCCATGCTAGAGGAAAAGGATATAGCTCATGTCTTCGCTTTTGTGTTCTCAGGCCCAATAACAAACCTTTATGATTTCTGTTTTGTCTGTCTACAGCCTTTGGGTAAGGATTGCAAAGGTTAAGCCATATCCTCACCAAAGCTCTGGGAAGGGATATCGCGTGTGCATCTTCCCTGCGTAGGTCTCTAAGGGAGCAGCACTTGGCGCACAGGCGTTGACCCCTCACAGGCTCTAACATCCACAGTCTGACGGTGCTGAGTAATCTGGCCTTTAGCAAGGACTTGCATGAACCATAGTTGTCTGTGTAGCTGTTGAGGGCAGGAGGGCAGTACTGCAGCCTGTGCTCCGTGGGTTCCTCTGAGAATTTCATCTCGCCGCTCAGGAAGTCGTGATTTCTGGTGAGCTGGTGAAAGCACAGTCCACACAGTCACTGCTGCAGAGAGCAGCAAATGCCCAAGTACAGAAATTTTGTGGGTGCCATAAAAAGGTGCAGGGGTTTGTGCAAAGCCAGATTTCCTTCTCGGGGGAGCAGGGTGAGGGACCAGTGCTGCTCGTTTGTGTGCCTCCTGTTCTGTGTACTGTTCATTGCAGTAACTGGAGTTTGTGTGCATGCCTGGCTTTCGCAGTATCTCGTATTTAAGCTGCATCCTGAGGTGCTGTGCTTTCTGTGGGAAGTTATTGCTCAGCTTTCCTGATGTCTGGAGCTCCAATCCATCTCCATTGTTGTCTAGACAGCATTGACATAGCATCCTGACAGCCCGACTGGGGCTGTAAGGTAAACTTCCTCCAGCAGGCAAAGGGAGGAGCATTTGTCCTGGGACTTTGATATTAAATTGTAAAGCTAAAAGCATTCTGACTCTTTACCCTTGGCAATATAGGAACTGCCACGTTGTTTTATTTTCATTATATGTGATCACTACTAAGCTGTTAAGAGAAAATTACTTTCTATTTCAGTAAACTCAATTCTGGTTTCAGACTGACTGTGCATCAGATGCTTAATTTGGAACCCACTCTCTTGGTGAAATTAAAAATTCAAATCTCCAAGCTGGAGCACTCAAACTGTGCTTGAATTAGAAATTGACTGCTGTCAATGTGCTCTCACACTTCACTCTTTTTTTTCTTTTTTTATTCTTCCCTCCCTTCCCCCCCGATGAGTTTTATATTAGAGTTTTGCTGTAGATGATCTGACTGAGCAGAAGTAGTGGGAATCCACACTGTCACTCTGGAGACAGAGTGATGAAAGAGAAGTGTGGTGTGTTAAATAGACCATTCTTGAAAAGGACTGCTGTGTACTAATTTCATAATTACATGCATGTTTGGTGAAATACTTTTATGGGATATGACTGCAAACCCATTGTGTTGTTTGCAAATTAATTTAGGTCCTAACCCAGCTTCACAGTTTCTATGAAAATCCTCACTCCCTTCCTTCTATGTAATGTTTAAAGCTGTTTTCAGATCTTGACTGAAGGAACCTGAGTGTTCTCTCCACTTGAGATGTTTACGTGGACTGCCACTACACTGAAACAGGGAACAAAGGGTTTTTTTACCCAGGAAGGAGAAAGACAAACCTTAAAAAATAAAATCAAAAAACCCCCAAGAACCCACCCCCAAAACCAAAAACCCCAACAGCAACAACAAAAGCCCGAAAACAAAACTCCCGAAATAAGCATTGGGTCTCTATTGGGAATGATCTCTGTAGGCTTGCAACTTCTGTGTCCTCCTGCCTCTTCGGAAAGTGGATAAATTATTCTCAGTTATTTAACTGGAAGTTAAAAAGAATTACACTCGCGGGTTTAAAACAAATTGGGCTGGATATTTGTGGTGAAGTTGTGTGTTCTGTTATTGACTGTGCTGAAGGTGCGCAGTGCTGGTAGTGGCTTGTTTTCCCAGACCTGCTTATGTTCTCCCGTGGGGTGATTTGTTGTCCTTTAGGTGGTCCACAGGATGGATTGTAGAGCTGGGTGTAGGGTAAGCAATGACTGAGGAGCCTGAGAAGGCAACTGTTACGTTAGGTGGTTGTTCATGTGAGTATGGCAGTTCCAACTAGCCTAGGCTGATAGCAGTGGGTTGGGGAAGTATGAGTGAGCTGCATAAGGAGGTTTGGAGACTGATTGGGTTGAGGCTCATCAACCAGAGATGAATTTTGAATGTGAGATGTAGTAGCAGCTGGAGAATGAGATGTGTGAGGAGTGTCTGTTAACAGGATTATGCTGAAGTTTATCACAGAGGTCTTGGGCTTCCCTGGCTCTTTTTTTTGGCTTGGGACTTCTGTAACAGTAGCTGACTGCATGAAATCAAAATTGAAAAGACCAGAGGTGTCATTTTTTTGACAGTATTGTGCTATCCAAGTGGTACTGCTTTATTGAGACAGCACAAAGTCACCTGGCCATTGTAGAGTGAATCTGGCCACTCGTTTTACTGGTCAACAAAATAAGTTTCTTTGTAATGCTGTGGAGGTGAAATTGGGTGGTGTAATTTTTCATGCAGCTTGGAGGAATGCAATTTTCTATAATAGAGAAGCCTTGGGTCTTGGTTTGCCAGCCATAGGGTGTTGATTAGTTATCAAATAGGCCTTCACGGTGCAACTGCATGCTTTGACAAGCTGGATACTTATTATAGTTTTAAACTAAAAAAAAATCAGAAAGGCATATTTCTGTTGGTTTTGTCACTTGAAGGCACTTAAGCTCTGGTTCAGCAAGGCACTTGCTTGAGAAAAAAGCCCATTTTTGTGGGTACTTTATGCACTGCTGAATACTGATGGATGCAGATGTGTTTTAAAGTGTTAGTAGTATCGAACGCAATTGTAATATGTAATTAAAGGAGGGGATGCTTCTGTTATTCCCCCTGACTGTTTGTTACTGACATGGGAAGTGTTTGATATTTACTTAGCTTACTTTTTTAATAGATTTTTTTTTCTTTTTGCCTTAGTGCTAAGAAAGAACCAGGTTTAAAACTTTTTTTTTCTTTCTTGAGCCAAAAAAAAAAGTTGATGGGTGTATGAAACTAGTATCAGCTAATGTGTTTTTTTACTCTAGCGAGAGGTGCTGCCATTTCATCAAATGGCTTAAAATGAGTTGTTGCATGAAGGAGGTAGGTGGCTTATATGTAACAACTCAATAACGTGTGCATTATGGGAGTGTGTCAATAAAAGTACAATTATCTAAACACTGGCTAAGGAAGACCACTCTGACTTAATGCTTAACTCATTGGAGTGTGGTTTTTTTAATGAAGGATAGAAACAAACATGCATTTAATGACTTAAGTCAGTATTTTGTAGGTGACATTTTTGAAATTTAACAGTTGAATAATTGAACCCAGCCTGCAGTCTTAGAAATCACAGGAACCCTTGGTGAGGAAATAATTTATAAGTGGTATCAAATATAATGTAACTCAGCCATTGTGTGTCTTCTACAGACACCTTGATTTATCTAGCATTTTATAAAGTGTATAGTTAACATTCAGTAAGTGAGATGAAAAGGCTGGATAAGACATTTTAAGTATGTTAAGAGTTACAAAAATCTGTATTCAAAGTAACTCTCTTTGAAATCTTACTTGTGTAAAGGGTTGGTGTTGGTTTGTTGTAACGTAGGCTATGCTGAGATCAGTGCCATCTTATTTTGAATATTTTGTGATACCTTTGGTATTCAGCAGGTAAGTTAAAATAAAACTGATTAACAACCTGCAATGTTTTACATAATTTTATGGTGTAGGAACTGCACAGTAATAGTTATTGTCATGTCAGATTGATTAATCCTCGAGTGATTCATTTTTGTTACTAATAGGTGAAACATTTGTGTGTTTTTGTAAATAATAAATATTTTCATCTCACTTACTTTGTGTACAGTTTAATGCAGGTGTTTAAGGCTTTTTTAAGCAGCACTTGAGAATTTGCTTGGAGCAGTGCTTTGATAGCTGGCTTTGAATGCAACCAAGTATCTTTTCTTCCACGCCACCGTTTCCACCCACAAATGCTCTTAAGGTGAATTTGCTATTCTAATAAAAATCAACAGTGTGTAATAGAGGTGTATTCAGATAGTTGAGCTCTCTTTAAAACTGCATGTATGATTTTTTGATTAGTTTCAGGGAGAACTTGCGGAGCTTGCGAGCATCTGCGCTGTGTTTAAAGCAGGGGCGGGGATATAATTACTTCAGTTTCTGTACAGATTTATAAAATCCTAGCGGACTTCACAAAAATGTAAGGTGTGTAAGGTAAAATCTGTCTATCCACAGATGCTACTGGAGTGTTTGATCAAAATACTGAACTACCGCTTTTGTGACTGAAAACAAAGACTGATTATCTAAAATAAATTAGATGATTGTTCGGCTGTCCTTTAACATCAGGCTGGGTACAAGGAAATGTGCTCTTTCCATTGGTGGGAAATGCTCTTTGGCTTCACCCCTCCCTCTTACATCTTACTGGTGCAATGAAGATGTGAACAGCATTGGTGGTTATGCCTTGCTTTACAGCAATAGGCTCTTCCTTTGGGAAAGGTGTGAGTGTTCACATTGAGGTGCTGGTCCCAGATCTCTGTCCATCCATTCCTTCTCTGCCTTGCACTCAGGTGCAGATATACTGCAACCCTCTCCTTGGAGCATCCTCTGAATGGCTGATGGCTTGGACTACAAGCTGGGATATAATTCAGGTAGTGGTGCCATGCTGGTAGCCAGGTGAGGGACTTGTACTGCTGGACTCATCAGGAGGCAGCCCTGTAGTCCATAGAGGAGCTGGATGGTAAACCTGTCTAGAGGATTACCTGGAAACATTGGGAGGAGTGGAGAGATCTGTGTTTTTTTGTGGAGTAGGTCAGGATGCTGGAATTGTACCACTGAAATAATTTTTAGAATTGCATCCAGTTCAGTTGGTGCAAATATCTAACACTTTGGCCTATTTAGACCTTTCTTACATTAGCTTAGTTTAAATTTAGTGTTTAAATAGATGTAATTATCTGTCTGCTTTAGAAATTCAAGTGATTTAGCGAGATCAATTTTAAACTGATTTTAATTAAACCAAAGAACCTTTTCCATTTTTACAGATGAGGCCTGTGACTAGCCTTTGTAAACAGCAGTAAAGTATATCCAGTCTTAGAATGACTTTTTTCTGCATGACTGATTTCTTCTGATGAAGGCAAATTTAGTTTATATACAAAACAACAGCCTCAAAAAATTAAATTCTAAAGAACATTTTGTTCAGTTTTTGTTCCCTTACTCAAAGAGCAATTCCTATTTGTTCAGGCTCCTATTAAATTACTTCTAGTACAACATTTCACTGTCTTTTTATAGTAGTCAGGCTGATGGACTCCATGACCTTTTTTACTTCTGTGATGCTTTTTCCCCTGACAAAGGAGAACTGTTGTAGTTTAGGCCCAGCTAGGAACTGAGCACCACACAGCCACTCACTTTCTCGTTGCTCTGGAGGGATGAGGTGGGGAGTAAATACAAGGAGACGCTCGTGGGTTGAGACAAGGACAGGGAGGGATCGCTCAGCAGTTATGGTCATGGGCAAAACAGACTCGACCTGGGGAATAAATCAATTTAATTTGTTACCAGTCAAATCGGAGTAGGACAATGAGAGATAAAACTAAATCTTAAACCACCTTTTCCCACCCCTTCCTTTTTCCTGGGCTCAGCTTTACTCCCAGTTTCCCTACCTCCTCCCCACCAGTGGTGTAGGGAGATGGGGGTTGTGGTCAGTCCATCACGCATGTTGTCTCTGCTGCTCCTTCCTCCTCAGGGGGAGGGATCCTCACGCTCTGCCCCTGCTCCAACATGGGGTCCCTCCCACAGGAGACAGTCCTCCATGAACTTCTCCAGTGTGAGTCTTTCCCAGGGGCTGCAGTTCTTCACCAACTGCTCCATCGTGGGTCCCTCCCATTGGGTGCAGTCCTTCAGGAACAGCCTGCTCCAGTATGGGCTTCCTGTAGGGTCATGGTCCCCTGCTCTGGCGTGGGACCCTCCTTGTGCTGCACGGGGGTCTCTACTCCCCTGTGACCCTCCATGGCTGCAGGGGCACAGCCTGCCGTCTCAGCACAGGCTGATGGGGAACCTCTGCTCTGGCCACCTCTTTCTCTTCACACTGACCCAGGTGCCTGCCTGGGTGTCTCTCTCACCACCCCCCTCCTCTCTCCACTGCTGGTGCTCTGTTTTCCCTCTTAACTCTGTTAATCCCAGAGGTGCTGACTGGCCTGGCCATGGCCGGAGGTGGGTCTGACTTGGAGCTGGGGAAGCTTCTGCCAGCTTCTAACAGGAGCCACCCCTGTGACCCTGCTACCAAAACCCTGCCACACAAACCCGGTGCAGGAATGTAAGAGACAGCTGCGGTATTCTAATTTATGGTGATAGGAAGCAGAATACAGAGGCTTAACTGGAGTCCCATGGTGAGGTATGCCATTATTCTGGTATTTGGAACATGTATACATTGCTTTTGTTGAAGGTTATTTGCAGAGAGTGTAGTGAAAGTTGGGAAAAGTCTCCTGAGAAGTCTGTGCTGGGTCTAAAGCTTAAATTTTCGTATAAGGTGTCATTGTAGTGAGGTGTGTATGAGACCTGTGAGGCATTTAGATTATGTGCGCGTCTCTTGGTGTAAAAGGTCATAAAGGGCTGTGATTAGAGGTGAATATTAAATATATTGCATGTAAAGAAAATTTTTTTCCTGAAACTTGTTTTTTTGAAAGAGATCTGTGTGAGTGATGGGAGTTGTTCTGACACCTGAGGTTCTGGCAGTTGGTTGTGTTTCAGTGAGTAGAGGGCAGCTAATCAAGGGCATAATTCAGCTGGTCCCTACCTCCCCTTGAAGGGTGACTCTGGCAAATAGGGCCTGGTCAATATGCTTTATGTGTTACAAAATGATGATGGTGCAGAACTTGTGTTCCCATTGATTGTGTGCAGGACAGAAGAACGGAATACCTTTTGACTAGCAGTAAATCCATAAGAAACTTAAATAAGTTGCCATGTGATCTTCTACCCATAACTCTTTTTTCATACAAAGAGAAGATACCACATTCTAATCTACCACTTTAATGTTCTTTGTGTTTATCTTGGTTCTTTCTATTCTGCTCTGCAAGCATCAAATTTATTTTTTCATCTATGTAAGTAAGGTATATGTGGAGTAGTTGAGCTGTTGAGCAGAGGCCCTTTCTTAATGATACTAATACTGCAGCAATACTAGCAAGCATATGGTGGCATTAGTTTTCTAGGACTGATGGTCCTGCATGCAAAACTTTAACTTCACGTTTCAGACAACAGGTAGTACAGTAAATCTAAATGAAAGCTTGCGGAATATCTCATTAGACTGACAGATGTGCAGCCATGGAGTGTTACAGTGGCATCTGTTCTGGAAACAGAATCTGAAGTACTTGCTCATATTAATAAAACATGCATCTGGACACAAGAAACCGGGCATGAACAACAACTGATTACGCAAAAAAAATTACTTTGTGAGTGTGGTTATCATCTTTGTGATGCAGTTTCCATCCTAGATGTGCTTCTAAGTCTGAAAATCACTCTAGATCAGAGAGACTTAAGCAAGGTCTGTACTTTGCTGTGCTGCTAAGTGAATTGAGAATGAAGGCCTGCAGAGCATTGTTGTGAATAGGGAAGATGCTGTGGTTCATCTTACCCAGTTTTGTCCCCTGATGGATATGTTTATGTTAGTAAGTTCACTTGAAAGCAGGCTCGAACTCTTTAGAAAGTAGATGAATACACACAGCTTCTCTGGTAACAACTTTTCTCCTCTATCTGCAGTATGGTCAGTGTCTTTGTTTTGTTGAAATGGAAGCTGGTGGGTCCTTTGACATTTCAGAAACAATTATTTTCAGATGCTACAATATGTTAAGCCTAGAAAGCTGCAGAAACACTTTAATGACCTTTTTTTTTTTTTTTTTTCCCTCCTCCTCAGACGGTCAGGAGCAGTTAATGCCTGCAGGCTCTCTTCGTAAAAAGAAGCTGGCAAAAAGGCCTGGATACATGAGGCCAGAAGCTCAGCGACAGATAGTGTTTCAGTCCCTGGGTACCTGCAAGCTGTTCAACCCAGAAGAGCTCAGACATGGCAGGCAGCATTGTGGAGACTTTGAGAACTGTTCTCTGTGCAGACAATACAAAAATAACTTTGAATTCTTACACTGTAATTCAGTTGCAAATAGTACTGTAGTTCCGGCTAATGGGGTAATAACGTTGGCCACTGCTGGAAATATGCCAGGGAGCTGCAAAAATCTTCCATGTTACAAGAGCCCGCGGTCAGAAAACACAGTGATACCGGATTACCCTGCCTCAGCAACAAGCAAAGGAGATGTTTCTACTGCATGCTGTGCGCGACCGAAGAGCCGTGGCCCTAAAGTGAGTGAGCCCCAAAACATGTATGCTTTGGATCAGACAGAAGTGAATAACAACTGTGAATATCAAACCAGAGATGTAGTTTCTCATTCTGTTGGTGCGCACGATAGCTTTAATTCGAGTTTCAGCTTCATACAGCTCTCCCTGAACTCGTCTGTTGGAGTCAGCGATGCTGAAGTCAGGTCAGCTCTCAAGGAAGCTGAGTATGTTCTGCATCCCAGCACTGCAGGAAATTTGCAGAAGCCAGACGAGACAGCACAGACTTGTGAGCGCTCGGGAGCTTTGCATCGCTTCTCCAGGCCCAGGGACGGTTTGGAGTATGAAAATGATACCACAGCAAATGATAAACTACAGGACTGTGAGACAGTCTCTCTCTCAGATACAGACGCAGCATTTTCATATTCTACAGATTCCTCGGCTGCAGCATCTGCTGATTCTTCAGTCACCTCAGGCTATGAAAGCAGCTTTACTGTTAGTGACCATAACTGGGATACTTTGATGAAAAAATATGAACCAGTGCTACAGGACTGCCTGCTTGGCAACCGCAGCACATTAAAGGTTGGTTGTCTCGCTTCATCTTTGATTCCTTCTCCTGGATCCCCAAACATTTGTATTTAGAGTGCCAAAGTCAAAGTTGATGTAGGAGTTGGGATATGAATGGCTTTCAGGACATTTGTTCATAGAGGCTTACAGCATCAGTCTGCATGATGAAAGTGAGAGAACCGGTTTCATTTTCTTTTTGATCCTTTTAAAAAAAAAAAAAAAAGGTGATGATGTTGCAGTACCCGATCCCTATGTTCTGCTGAAATGGTGATCCTCTCATTTCTGATATGTCACACATCCGTTTCTGCGTTCAACAAATCCCATTTTCTTTTATGGGTGCTGTTCTGTCTGTTGTTTGGAGTATATATGTAATACAAAATTTAGGGGTGGTAAGAACTCTCTTCTTAAAGCACCATGACTTAACAACACTAAAGTATATTTGGCAATGTGTAAGTTTAATGAAAGATATCTTGGAGTGAGGCACCTATATGACAGTAGCCTGTAATCTCTAATTCACATGGGTACTCTTCCTGCATGAATGAAAAGGGGGGTCAAGTCCCTGCTGTAGCTCAGACTTTTCTTTTCCTTCTACCCCAGAGCAGGACTGGGCTGTTGAGTCAGGAGGCTTTCTTTTTTCACGTGTGTGTACCACATGAATAGCTACCACATACACAGGCAGCCTCATTCACTGTGTTCTTTGTGTTAAGACGGTGCAGGAAACCTTCAGAAGGATCAGTTATGTTCTGTTACATAGTTTTTAGGATGGTGCCGTGGGATTTGGAGGGAAACCGTTCTGACCTTACCTGTGATAAGGAGCCAAATACTGGCTTTATTGTGCAAACAGGAAACAGTAATCCAGAGATTAACGTGGATGAGATGAATTTCACAAATTTTGTTCAAGGTGCATTAAGTGGGCAGTGGGGCTTTTTTGATGTGGTAGGGTTTTTTTGTGGGGGCTTTTTTGTCTCGCTAGTGCCCTGAGTTTCTGGGATGCCTTTCAGAAACCCAGGTACTTGTGACTTCCCAGCTCAGACATACATGCTGGGATGTGCTGTGTTGTCTTGAAGCCTAATTAATAAACAACCTGCTCTGGGGAGGCTTTGCACAACTCTGCTCTTTGAGTAAGACAAAAGGATTGAGAAGCTTATATTCTTTGCTCTCCATGGCATCTGACCTGGGTTTATGATGCGCTCTCATGCTTACTTTTCATAGAGGATGCATGTAGGACTCAAATTGGGTTCACTTATTTACAGACTTCACACACACTGACATGGAGCAGTTTCTTTGGCTTCATGCCTAGAATAACACCGTACCTGTAGTTTGGGATGGTTTGGGAAATTAATTAGCAGCAAACTTAGAAATATGTAAGACTATCAAAATAGGAAATTATTTTTCTGTCTTTTCAGTATGCTTATTTGATAGGTACAAAAGGAACACTGCTACCTTTAATTTCTGTATTCATCAATTCATCAAACGGAGAACTGGGGATTTGTGCCCTCAGATGTCTTTGCCCTTGGTTAGCCAGTCATGTATGTTTAATTTGAAGCACCTTCCTATTGTAATGATAATGAACAAGTCTCAAACTTTTTGGAAAGGGACGAAGACAACCACAGTCAAGAAAAGGAAAATACCAAAGGAGCCAATACCAAAGTTGTTAGTTGTTTGTTTTTTTTTTAATAAGTAGCAAAAAAAAGCAAAGTGGTTATCACGTGGTACAGATACAGGGCATGCCACGCTGAAGCAGCTCTTTGATTACTTGAGCTCCAAATGTCTCTGCAGCCTGCAAATAGAAAGCACTTTACTGTGACAGCATCACTCAGTTTGCTGTGGGCATGCCCGCCTGAGCTGTGGTACCCAAGCAGACTTCAAATGCCCCACGGGATGAGATAAACACTGCAAACAGCAGCAAAGCTGTACTGCTGGTATAGATGGTTGTTATACATCATATATATGAAAAAAGTGTCATTTGAATCATTCCTACTGCAGGCTTCCTCAAAACTCTATCAAAAGTATGGTGTAAAATACAGAAAATAATTTATGATGAGGATTCAGAACTCCTCCCTTCAATATGTTACACATTCCTTACCACCCTCAGAGAAAAATAGATTGGAATTTCAGGATGTGAAAAACAAAATAAAATAAAGCCCTGAGGAAAAGGGAGTATATACAATGTTGGTTTTGTTTGGTTTTGTTTTTCCTCTGGGGCATCTTATAACGTATTATTAATCAAGCATTTTTTGATTCTTTTCTGGCTTTATTTTTTTATTATTTTTTTTCTGACTAACTAGTTCACTTTCACATACCATATTTAGAAGGGATACCATCAATTTAAATGTCTTGCATGATTTGTGTGTTGATTATGTAGTCATGATAACTGAGTGTTTCTATTAAGTTGTTGGCTGACTGTACCTATTTTTCCCTATGCAATTTAGAGTTTAAATACAGGGATTTCAATATGAAAATGTTTCAGGGAGGAGAGAAATACTCTGTAAATGCAGAATGCCTAAAGTATGTGTTTTCTTGTGTTGGAAAATCCATTCCCAGGCACTTTCAGGCTTTGGGCTGTGAGAATATACGCTGGTTCTTTTTCCAGGCTTACCTTTTTCAGTGCTGATAATGGCTTGTTTGGTACAGGTCACGTATAAATGGAACAAGAAAACAACACTTTTCGGTCTTGTGACTGTAGCCATGTTAGGCTGTGGCTGGCATGGCGACGAGGAGAGCACTGCCTTCCTTCTTAACCAAATTCATCTAACAGTAAAAACTTGTAATGGCCTTTGAATGCACACCGAGCCTTACAAATTTTTAGTCAATTGAGAACTTTTGTCCAGACCCTTCATATTAACAAAGAGAAGCAGTAACATTTGAAATAAAACTTTATTATGGTAAGTTTCTTTTTGGGTGTGAAAGGTTACTCTGCATGTGGTATAGGTGTTCTTGGTCTTTTACTTTTTTTCCCAATCTAGCATTTGCGGTGTGAACATTTCTGAAAATGCAAACGTCAACATTATGTAGATGAGCCTAAATTATATTTTAATGAAACTTCACTGGCTGCATATGAACACAATTTTCTGTGCCATAACATGAATATGCTTGTTCCAAAATACTCATACTCTATTTCTCTTTCTACTGACAGGAGAAAATGTGGTTTGCATATGGAAATTCTGGATTTGTTCTGTGAAAAACTCACAGGCACAAAATTGTTAGAATGGGCTAAAGCACACACTGAGTATGTTGTGATGAGAAGTGGATGTCATGCTGACAGAATCCTGTAATAATCCTTACTTTGATTTATTCAAAGACTGAAAAATACCCTATGATCACATGATCTCTTTTGCTTTTCAAGAAATGTTGTTTGTTATTCTCATTGTGTGTTTGGACTAAAGCCATGCTGGCCTTAAGTAACTGCAGTTCAGCTGACTTCCAAACAGGTCTGTCCACTTAACAAATACTGAGCTTAACTCTCAAAATCAGGCCATTCCAGCAATGCAGTAATCCATTGAATTTGTATTATGTAGAGGTTAATAGTCTAAATAGTTTTAAATGCAACTTCTTAATAACTTTTTTTTTCTCTTTGCATAGATAAAATCCCTGATCTTACAGCTTCAGAGGCTTCAGGAAAAAGCGATAGAGGAAGATGACTATGATAAAGGTAAGAATTCCCCCCAACCCCCACTAGATCATGATGCTTTTTTTTCCTTCCCCCTCCTTCCTCTATTAATTTGAGTTTATATTTGCTACGGAGCAGTGGGTAGGTATGGAAGGCGAGTTCAGTGAACTGTATTGTTTATTCTGTTGTATGGCAGGAAACAAGTAGGTCAGCAGCAGGTAGCAACAGTTTTTATCTTCTTGAGCCACATCGCCATGTGGGAAGGTTGAAATCCGAATATCCACCATCTGGATCAGCTGTTTTGAAGCAGCATGACTTGAAAAAAATGCAGAAATGAATGAAAGCTTTGAAAGCAGAAAGGACAGGCCCTGGCTGCTGACCGAGTGTGATTTGTTGCTTGCCACATTTAGTCATGACACTACAGCAGGCCTCAAACACAGAAATGAGGTCAGTAGCTATTATAAAAGTGAATGATACTGTCCTGTGGGATTAACTTGATGTCCACTGAGTTGAATCAAAACCAGATAGAGAATATGATGGTGGTACAGCTGCTGGCAAATACCTGTATTTGAACAGTGCTTTTCCTTTCAAATGCCTTGGCTCTTCTACTAGGCTCTGTGTGTGTGCATTCTAATTGGAGGATCTATTAACACACATCTTGGGTTTTTTATTGCTTCCTGTTATGGTAGTCTGTGCTCAGGTATCCAAATTTTGATAGTCTTTTGGTTCTAGATTAAATTCTTGCTAGATGTATCTTTAGTTGGGAAGCCTTGCAAATGTTTCAGTAAAATCTGCATGGGTACTTCAGAGAATAAGGCTGGAAAAAGATAGTTCCTTTCCTGCCACTTTTTTTTTCTCAGCCTTTGGGGGTTGGGGAGTGGTCAGACTTGTGGCTTGCCCTTCAAAATTAACGTGTGAGGCTTTGCAGCTGTACCATGGTTCTGTTTCCCTGCCCCCAAACATGTCCCCCAGGACGATTAAGATGTGGTTTAATAGTGTCTAGGGAGTAGGTGTGTAGCCCTTTTGCAGGAGTGGTTCTGCTGGCCCCTTAAAGGCTCACCTATTTATAGACTAGATAATAGGCTGCTACTGTCACAAGTCATTCTTTTAGCATGGCATCTCCCAGTGGGGAACACCTTTCAATATGTTAAAAGCTGAAGATTTTCTAGATATTCATGGGTTTAATTTCTGTCAAATAGACATTATTGATGTGTATGTTTTACATGTGTAATAACTTTTCTTTAAGTGCATGTGGGTTGAGTTCCCAGTTGGAGACTTCCCAGCAGCTGTGTGCTCAGTGTGTGTGTGGTTCTCACAGATTCCAGCTGGGGTTCTCTGGACAGATGGCCACTCTAACAGCAGTATTTTACTATATCATGGTGTGACATCTGCATGTGATGCCATGTAGTCGTTGACCACAGTGGAAAATGGTGTCTAACCTTGCACAGAAAGCTCTTGTGTTGTTTTCTTGGGTGCTAGTCTTGTATCTCCGAAACAGGACCATCTTCCCGTTGACCTCATTTTGTCAAGTACCCTTTTCAGTTCCCACCCTAGTTATCAGGCAGGTAGCACAAAGGGCAGGGTCTTGCATTAATTCCCCTCCAGAAAATGGTCTGGCAGAAATGTGATTTCACCAGATGTTGTGGGCATGGCGTACAGACAGCAAATACAGCAGCAGTGCAGAGGTGGAGAGGAGCATCCATGGGTGGGGTTGCTGTTCTCCGTGCTAAGCCTGGCATATACAGGCAGAAAACATTTGTCCTGATATGGGACTAGATACTGAGGTGCTTGAGAGACTTTGCCTTGGGTTCCTCTATCCCATTGACATCCATCTTTGCACAAGTGTTCTCAGAACATGCCAAGCTGCTTGGTGATACGTGACTGTGCATCCATAATTTTATCAATTCCTAATTTTTGATTTCTTGACCTGCTTTCTGTCTTACTGGTCTTTGTTCCTTTTCTGATACAACTGTCACCTGCTTTTTTTTATGACTGCTTTTCATTATTTTCATGATATCTGAACTAGCTTCTTCAGTTTTTCTTTTGTGAAATGTGGGTAGTGTATCTCCAGGGAAAGGCCCACATGGAGAAGGTGCAGTGCTGCAGGGAGAATTTGAGCTGTGACCTTCCCTCCTCCTCCTCTTGCAGTGTCAAGCTTTCCACCTTTGCTGTTGGAGCTACGTCGCTGCTCCTGGTGGAGAACAAAGTCTTGTCTGGTGTGAAATGAAGTTTGAAAGCTTATTAAAGAGCTTACAGATTGGCCCAGTACCAGTTTCTGTTCAAGTGAAATCTGTAATTAGCCTTCTTTAAAGGGATCTTATTGCCAAATATTGCTAGCAGGGAATGGAATTGCTAAATGTGAATGCTCAGGACTGGTTTCTGCTGGCTAACACTGCAAACTTAGAAACTTAAGGGAAGGTGAGCATCTACTGTCTGACATTGCTGCTTTCCTGCTCTGCAGAGCTTTCTGAAAGTTCCTGTAGTTTATAGTAACTTGAAACTGAAGTGGAAGTGAAGTGGTGCCCCTGCAGAGGGGCGAAAGTGATGCACTGTGGTGTCTGCTGTGGCAATGAGACTAGGAAATGGCACGGAACTAAAGACAAGTTATCCCACTACAAAGCCTGAACAACTACCTTGTTGCAAACAAGTCAGGAGTAAGGGTGTATTCTTCCCCCCCCCCCTTTGCAGAAGCACAGAACAGATTCTTGCTGCTTGGGTCTGTTAGAGAACGTGTGTGTTTTCCAGGTGCATGTTAGTGAATTAGCCTTTCTTTCTTCTTTTTTTTTTAAGGAATATTTAGAACCACAAGCCTCCATTGTTGTTTAGAAGAGAAGTAAATGCCTGTTTAAATCTTCAGCTTGTTTCTTCCTAGTTTTTCCTTTCTTTAGCTTAATCTGTTTGTTCTGTCTTCCTATTGCCCTTGAGCTTGGGAGGTGCACAGCAGAAATGGCTTTTGCCATTGCTTGTTTACCTGTCCTGTGCCTTCCTGAAGACCTGCATTGGCATGGTTACGGTGTTGGTGTAGAGGAACTTCAGTCAGTCATTGAAGCAACTACCGCTGCTTCTTATACTTCCTGGCAGTGGCATGTGTATAGGAGGAGCGTACGTTTACTCAGAGTGGGAGGGTGCTGCTGGGGGCAGAGGCTGCCCTCCTGTCTTCAGGCTCATCTACTAGAGGTCACCGAGCATAGGGCTGCTGAGACCTGCAGGATCTCTCTCTTCATACTGTAGCAACCATGGGTTGTTTCAAATGCAGATTTTCCTTGGCTGTGGAATGCATATTTGGTGAGACAAATCTTCGCAGCCCTGGTTTAATTTTAAATAGGAACCTTTAGGATGGTACATGTTTTATTGCTCCTTCTGTGTTTGTAGGTGATGAAATATCAGGAAGGAGATAATTTTTTCTGTACTTACTTGTGGTCTCCTCTTGATGGCCACATTACTGTATATTTTCCAAGCAGGTACAGTATCCTGGAATACAGTAACAGTATGTTGCCTTGTGCAGCATACAGTAAAAATTGGTCGGTTCTCCAAGGATCACCTGGGAGTGTTGTCATGGCTCATTATTCATGATGGAGCTTGGCAGCTCCAAGGTTAAAGGCACTGCTGAATACAGGAGGTAAAAAAAAAACCCAAAAAACCCCAACAAAAACAAACCCAAACCCCAAGAACCCCCAAACCAAAACTAACCAAAGACCACCATCCTTCCTACCCCCCACAACAACAAAAAGAAAAGAAAAAAAACCCAAACCAACAAAAAACCCCAGCATAATTCTGTGTCTATGGGAGTTGGTTAGGCTTGTAGTGGAAGTAAGTCTATTTTGCACAGTACAAATTTATTGCCCAAACTTTAAAATCCATTTTCTTGTTCTTTGCCTCTTGAACTCCTCAACCTTGCATGGTACAAGGGGCAAATGGATCAGTAACTCAGTGTCAGGACTGAGTCTTGCTGCTGAACTCCACCACAGGTTCACATGCCATTTTGTTACTCAGAAATAAGTTAGTGGAGAACTACTGTGGGTTTTTTAATTCTTGTATGCAGGAATGTGAGCATATGGATTCACTGCTTGCAAATGGTAGGGAACAGTAACTTCCCTACCAGTTAGGGTTCTCCACTGAAGGTCATTGAGGAGTTGCTCCGATCTACTCACTGGTACAACATGGCAGCTGGAATCTAGGAACATTTACACTTGTGGCAAAACCTATCCTATCTTGACAATGAAAATTCATGGAGTAGATACACTTAACATCATGCGAGCCTTCAGTTGTTTTAGTTTGGGTCTCAAAGCTTGAGCTGGATGAATTTGGTGAGCTGCCGAGGGCTTGTACACTATGTGCTCTAGTGTTACTATGTTGTTTTCTTTTTTTCAGCTTATGCTGAGACCTCTTCATCCCAATTGCGCTTTCCATATCTTAGGACCTGCACAGCATCAACCATGTGCTGTGTAGGACTTGAAGCCTCATTTTGCACATTTTTCGTTAATCGCAAGTAGGAAGGGGAAGACTCTGTGGTGGTTAGCATCATGAATGTTTACACTAGAAGAGGTGCTGTTGCTCTCTTGAACCAGCTGTTGGTTTAAAGGAAACTGAGAGAGAAAATGATAGAGAGTGTAATGGTAGGTAAAGTCTGGGTTGAAAATGGCATTTGTTAAATGGTATTGAGAGGGAGGTCTTGGCCACTTCTTTACGGTGGTGCTTGCAAACGCTGGGTTATGCAACAACCACAAACTCCTGGCCAGCTGTATAGCTGTTTAATCTTTCCGAAGTCTTTTTTTTTTTTTTCAGTTTAAACAATTTTCCAGTTTAAAACGCTATTTCTGGATATAGCTCTTAAACAATTAAACCAGTTTGATCTTCAAGCAGGTGGATGGTGTGTGTTAGTTTTATTTCCTTTATTTTTCCTGGAAGAGCTATTTGCTATTTACAGATGAGGGCCGGATAGAAACCCTGCTTTACTGTACTTCTGTTATTTTGAACTAAAATGCTTGACAGATGGCTGTTAGGACACAAATGAAGGCAAGTTAGCTTCTTTGTGAGGAAGAACAGTGACTTTGAGAGAGAAACTATATCTAGAAATAACCCCTCTAAGAACATGTTACTTGGGATTGCACTTGTTTCAGGATGGTGTGTACCTGTGGAAGTAAAATTCTTAAATATAGCTGTATATTGAGTGAAGCTCTACATCTGAGGTTACTGATTAAATAAAAGTGGGGGTGGATGCTTTGAGAGACAGTTTCTGTGACACAGGAGACTTACTGGGAGCTCATCATTTGCAGTTGCAGGCCACTGAGTTGGAAATGGAATAGAATATTTCATTTGGAAGGGACCTGCAATGATCACCTGGTCCAACTGCCTGACCAATTCAGGGCTGAACAAGGGCTGACCAAGTTAAAGCAGGTTATTCAGGGCATTGTCCAAATGCCTCTTAAACACTGACAGACTTGGGGCATCCACCACCTCCCTGGGAAGCCTGTTCCAGTGTTTGACCACCCTCTCAGGGGGGAGGACTTGTGCAGATTCTCAAAATTAGATTTTATTTGCATGGATCTTGTTTATCCTGTCTTTTCTGACAAACTCAAATAACCTCCATAAAAGTGTTTGGGTGGTTAAGGAAAGTGAGTGCTTATATGAAGTATAAATTAGACTTAATTTCTCTTGCAACAAAACAGAAGCAGCACAAGCATTGCAATTCTTCTACCTTGCCTGGGTTTCTCTGTTTCAGACACCAGTCTCAAATGAAAAGGTAAGACCTGTTTTGTCTTACTTTTATATCCTTTTTGTCTTACCTTTATATCCATTTATTGTTTGTTGCTGTCTGAAACTGTGGACCAAGATGCTGTCATTGAAATGCTTGTTCTTTTCTTCTGTCTACCAGCAGTAACATCATCACCATTTCTTTTTATGCTGTCCATGTCAGGCTTATCCACTTGCTATTGATTTTTTTTTTTTTTTTTTTAATGATATAACTGGACACAAGTTAAGCCAGTCACAGTTTAAAGGTCTGAAACTCCTTATCTTACTCTCAGGTAGACAGCTAGAAAACTGTCAGACTTTGTTTTAGTATTAAACACAGTAATATGTATGTATAGAGTAATGGGTGATGTTTATGAGGGAGGTCTGTTCTTCTCTGGGTACTTTGGCTTGTTATGTTTACTTATGATAAAGGTAGCACATGCATATTTCAGCAACGTCTCGAAACGTTTTTGATTTGAACCCTCATTTTAGCCCAGTTGTGCAGTTTCCATCATGTCAGAGTGTGCCTTTGAGGTAGATCAGGATTTTGATGTCTGCGCATGTCCATAAATTGAAAATGCGGTCGTGTTTTCTGCGTCTTTAACTTGTTAGCCAGTATTGGAGAGGAAGCTGCTGTAGTCATGCAGTGTCTTGCTTAGACTGTGCAGCCTAAATATTTTTAGGAAGCAGTAGTATTTTATGGGATTCTACTATGCTCTCTTATTTTAATCTTGGCCAGCATGAAAAGGTTCAACTACATCTTGTGTTCCTGGAGGCTGCTTGACAAAAAGAAAATCACTGAAGTTTTGGCATACCGTGTGCTTGGAAGCTTTCTCTACTCCCGGCCATCTGCTGTCTAAAACTGACACCGCGGGCTGCCCCTCCTATGATAGTTGGGCTCTATTTCTCAGTCCATGATGCAGCCAAGCTGTTCCCAGACAGCCTGGCTAGTCTTTTACAAACAAACAAGCAATGAAAAAATCTGAACAAAATAAGCAATTATGGATAATTTAAAAGCCTACTTGCTGAATTGCAGTTTGAAGAGTAGAGCTCTGATGGGTGTAACATGGGAGAAGTGTTGATGGTACTATCTGGACAGGCCCCACCGAGTGAGTGACATGGCTCTCCTGCTACCCAGCCCATCTGCTTGCTTTGCACTTGCAAAAAATGCAGCCCAATTTTATATTCAGGACAGACTTGTCTTTTTCTTGCTCTTTAGAAATATGAACTCTAGATAAGAAAATTGCAAATGAAAGACAATGTGACCACTGGAGACAGTATGACTATTAATTCAACCAACAGCTAGAAATTGATTTTGCTGCTCTTGTCTTACGCTTAGGATATAAACATTTTAAGGGAGTTGGGGGGGGATGACATCTGCTCTTCTTAATTACTGTCTGCCTAATAAATGACTGGACATGGATAGAAACTTCTAGATGGCATGGTAATGCAACTTGGGTGTAATTGGGGATTAAAAAGATGTTGAATGACTGTACTACCATTTGAAAGCAAATGCAAAAGTCTTCCAGTATGAGCCCTCTATGGGGAACTGATAATGCCCCTTACTGCTTGCTGGGTGGTGTCTGGTCAAATTCCTTAATAGGATGCTTTTATTGGAGACCTCTGCAGACCTTCTGTTGTCAAACTCCTCTGGGAAGTGGGATTGCCTCCAGTCAATTACATTCTTTTTCCTGAGGTTTCCCTCCCATCCTACCTGTCCACATGCCGAGACCCAACAGCCCATGTTGGTATGTTCATAATACCATAGGTACGTCTGCCCTCTCTGATGTTTCCCTGCCTTTGGCATGTGCAAGCATTTGTGTGTTCCTTTCTCATCTTTAGCCTGTGAAAGGTAAAAGTAGCAAAAACTGTTGTTTTATGGACATTTTTAGTCCTCTTAGAACAGTGACAGGGTTGAGGCAATGAGTGTTATCAGAAATTTGAAGAAGGGAAGTTTCAAATTCCTAGCACTCTTACACAGTAACGTGCTTTGCATGAAGATTTACAGAGTCTAAGGGAAATGCCGATGGTGGGAGCATCCAAACTGATGCTGTGTAACGTGAGTTTTAAACTTCTGCTATCGGTACCATCCTACCAATCTGATACTAATCAAGATTCCTGGTTAGTTTGATTTGAAGAGGGGGGCGTGACTGGGACATCTTCATGCTCACTGCGATTTTTAAAGCATGAAAAAGTAAATGGTTAGGAAGTTGGATTGGTGTGATGTAAGGCACAGTTGAACAGAAAGCAGAGGGAGATGCTGTGTATCAGAGGCATAATTCAGATGTGATAGTGGGACCAAGTACAAATGAATACCTTCAGCCTCTTCAGTTGCAGAATGTACTATTCACCTGCCTTTTTTGTGGGCGTTAATTCATGAATGCCTCTGGCATTCCGGAGTGCCTCTGTAGTCTCCCAGTTAGTGATGTTTTGCTGAAGAGGTAGCATCTTGGAGAAAATATGATCATGCTTGGGATTCTAGAAGCTGTCCAGGAGTCATTCAACTTCTTAAGGAACTGTGTCAGTGGGGGTAAAGAGCAAAGCCAGATGGGTTTTGTATGTGCTGTGGCACCATACAAAGCATTTGCTGCCTTGCACCAAAATGTCAGGAATGGCGCTGTAGACTAGAGCACTTGGGATAATGGTCTCAACACCTACTTATAAGTGGGTGAGTCTCTATTGCTTTTCTTTATGGTGTGCTGCACCTGTATTATGAATGACTCTTTTCAGTCTCAATCCTGAGCAACACCAAGAACTTTCTCAGTAGGAGTCATGACTCTTTGAGGAAGGCTCCGTGCTGTACGCCATAACGTAGTACAAAGCCTACTAGTGGGGTATTTTGCTGAAAAATCCTCAGTTATCAAATGCCATTCAAGGGGAACAATTTCTCAATCCTTAATCAGGATTAAAGCAGGAGTCAAACTAGTGAGCTGGAAGAGAAAGCTCAACAGCGCATTAGTAATTCTACTGAAGTCTTATGTTTACAGATTTAAGAAACTAGCTCTGGTGACTTAAGGGGTGCTGTACTGATTCTGACCTTCTCCAGGTGTGTATGAGCAGCACCTTCTGTGCTCATAGGCCAAATGTTATGTGTTATTGCCCAGGTTCGTAGAGAATCTGCTGTCCTGTCCTTTCAAAGAACAAACAAAAGAAGTAAAATAAAACAAAAAAATCTTACCTCTCAAGTGCACAGCAGCAATTAAAATCAAACACCAGTTCACATTCAAGTGCGTGGGTGTTGTTTTGAAATATTTTAATTGTGACCTTTCCTTGCTGGAGAAAACACTTGTGAGCGAGAGCTGAAATCACCCCAGTCACAGGCAGGCTTCAACAGCTGGTTATTCTGGTGCCATCTAACTAACAAGAAGGATGAAAATAGCACAGAGTTGTGAACAAAGAGATTCCAGTCATGGTATGTCACCTGACTTGCAGGATGTAGGGTGGGAAGAGTCAAGATGTACTAGTGTATGAAAACTTGTAATTTTTTTTTTTTTAAATGTTGTGTGAAATGACAAGGTCTTCCAGGGAAAGAAATGCTGAAGATGCTGAGAAGGAGAAAAAATGAGAAATATGGTTTTTTGGGGGAAAAAAATCTGAAGTAGAATTATTGTAGAATTAAAATTTAATTTTGCTTCAGACCACTGTGCCTGCAGAAGCACTGCTACTGGAGTCGTATTCTGATATTATTTATTCTGCTATCACAGGTCTGTTCGTGTCTGCCTGTGGATAAGTCTGGGTTTTGTGCAGTTTTATATCTCCTCTCTCAGATGCTTCCCCACCCCATAAGGACTTGTAGTGAGGAATACACAGGTTCCAGTAGGATCCTGTTACTTCATTTGAATGACTCTTACATTTCTTCTTTCGGACATTTTCAAAAACAATCACGCAGTTCCAAATAAGAAGGAGGAGAGAAATATGGCAGAGGAACAACTAATCTTCATTCCCCATGCTTGTGTGTATTTGTGCTATTACCAAAAGTCTTTATTTTTTTGATTTATGTGCCACTTGGCTTGTTGGTTGAACCTGCCTGTTCTTGTCTACCAGAGGTGTGTGTCTCTTCTTCCCTCCTCCTGCTTTCAAAATACTTAGGCTCTGCTTACCTATAAGTGTTGTATTGGCTGACCCATTCAGCCTGAATAATTAGGGGAAGCCTTACCTGCTCAACAAAACTGTCATTGCTATTACTTCTCTTAGGGTGTGTGTGTGGGAAGTCCTTTACTGTTAAATCGGGCAAGGAGAAGGCAAGGCTGCACGTTTGTGTGAATGGCTAATGCCTCCCTGCTGTAACCAGAAGGGAGTTACTCAGACAGTGTGAGCAGCAAAGTAGCTGAGTTGTATTTGACTCATTTTCTTCTCCTGTAGCACACTTATTTGTTGAATGCAAGAAAACTATTCATTA
>NW_010252015.1:31913-32525 GCF_000690775.1 Eurypyga helias | reverse complement strand
GGGAACCAAACTTTTTTTTTTTTTGTTCCTATTCAAGTTGACTACAGGAGGCGTAGGACATGCGAGGGCTGGAGTCATGCAGGGGGGATACACAGTAGGCCTGGTTCTGTTGGACAAGCATCCCCTGGGTTCTGGCTTTAAGGAAGCAAACTTGGACTTTGACTTCAGCAAGCATGTGGCAAGAGGGTTCTTGTGCCTTCGGGTAAGCTCCTGTAGGGACTGTGCTGTCAATGGTGTCAGCCATCACTTCCTGGCTCCCTTATGAGCAGCAGCGTCATGTCCCCTGTCTCTCTGGAGTTGGAGGCCAAAGCTGCCTCATGTGCTGTGCCTACTTTAATTTGCCTAGACTCCCTTTTCCACTGCTTTAATTTTGTAGGGTATAATTGCTTAATAGAAACTTCCTTGCGAAGTGCCTCCTAATTGTTGTTCAGAGTGAATGCTGTTAAGAGCAACTAATCACGAACTGAATGGTTGCCTACAAAATCAATTTTTATTTCAGAAGCTAGGAAGGATGGAAAATTAGTCCTTCAGAGAAGCTTACCCTCCTTGCTTCTAAAAGCTTTTCCAGCTCTTCCTAAGAGATGGCCTTTCCTCTATTTCTGTTAGAAAAGT
>NW_010252015.1:0-31776 GCF_000690775.1 Eurypyga helias | reverse complement strand
CAGGAATCCTAGAAGTGAAGGTGTTCTTAGCCAAGATAGATGTGGCTGTTTTTAATTTCTTTCATGTAAGGCAGATACCTGTGGGGTTCACATTATTTTGTCTGCAGGAAAATCTGAAGAGTAGTTGTTTGGATGTTTGGTTGTTCAGGTATGTGTAATTGGTGCCTGTTATTTCTAAGGAACATCTTTGTTCTCATGCTTTTTATATGATCTTAATTTCTTTATGCCCATGCATTACCAAGACACACTGTATGTCTGACTAAAATTACCAAAGTCCATTTTTAATATTTAAGACTTATCTGTCATGTAATGCAACAGTACACATTGTTCCTAATATTTCTGATGCCTACCTAGAAGAAATATTGCTAAATGTTACCAGTGGTGTGGAATTTCTTGATGTACCCCTGGGAAAGCAGAGAAAGAATTTATACAGCCCTGGTAGTCAACCAGAAAGGCTACCTATCCTGAAGTACACTGGACAACCTTTGGAAAAATCAAGAAAACAGTGTGAAATATTAGTGGTTTTTTTTCCCCTTTTAAATTCTCATCTGCAGGCCGATTGACTCTTGACAGTTGGAGGTCTTTTTTGAAGTGATGTGTAGTGCGCAAACCTATCATCTCAGCTTCCAAGCAAGTAGATAGAAGATACTGGGGCCAGTTAAAGGTCACAAAAAACAACAATCGCCCCTTCTATGCAAAGGGGTTTAAAGCAACAACCCAAAGCAACATGCAGAAGAGAGGCCAGATCTTCCTCCGTGTTAATATTCTGCTCAGCTATGATTAACTAACTGCCGCAGATTTCTTCTGAAGGTTAGGATGAAGCTGTAGCAATGCTTACTTCTAGTTGGAGAATGATCTTGGGAACTCACAGTAAGGTCAAAAAGTTGAATGAGTATTTCATCACTGCCGGTTCTTACACAGTTCGTGACTATCCTGTCTCCTACCATAGAGGCCAGCTTGGCCTCAAATTCATTTACTCCCTGTATATTTGGGATACGTTTAGCAGTAGTATGTTGCGTTTGGTGCCTTACTGCCTGTGCCTGGTCTTTGTGTGGGTGATGCTTTTGCCACGCCTGTTTTCCTATGATACTTAAACAGCCTCTTCCTTATTGCTCAGCTGCTTTTACGCAGAGGCTTCTGCTTGCTACTGAAATCTATGGGAATAACCATAATGAAAAAAATGGAGTGTTAATTACTAGGATAACCCCAGTGGGAAATCCAAATCTGTTGGAACTGCTGTCCTCGGGTGGATTCTGTCCTCTGTGGTTTCGCACCTCTTTGTAGAGAAACATGCTGCTTGGGGTTCTTTTCTGACAAAAGGGCTAACAAACAGTTATTCTTTACCACCTTAACCTTGGCTGTGGGGAGTTGCCAGGACCCATGCTCTGCAAATTCAGCCCCAGCAGAAGCTGTTGTAAAAATAAAGATTTCTGGTCTTTCAGGCATGGGAGTTGTGCACAAAGGGTGTGTCCTGCACGCACAGGGTGCTGTGAGGAATGTAGTGATTCTAAGGCAAGAAGCTTGCTTTCCCATGTCTCCTGCTCTATTCCCGTGCCATCAGCTTGCAACGTTAGGATATCTCCTAGCAGTAACTTTTCTTCCCTTCACTTTGTGTTTTAGGAACGTGGTTGGCAAGTGTTTTTTGTCTCCTCCCCTGAGTTAGAGGGTCTTCCTCTCACACATTTTATTCAGCCACCAGGTTCTGTAAGCCTGTACTGCTGCTTTTTTTTGCCTGTCACCTGGAGAGCAGGGCTCCAATTTGTTTCCCACCTGCTAATTGTGTTCCCCTGGGAGTGGTAGTGGAAATTATCAGCCTACTGCTGTGCTGGCATTTCTGTGGTTCTAACTGTCCTCTGAGCTGGTGCAAAATAGTCACTCTGCTGCCTCCCTGTAATCTGCAGTCAAGATAGGGGCATGATGACAAGGTGCATCTTCCTTGTCCCCTTCTTTCAATGAGTTAATTTTCACCAGACTGGAAAGCTATTGACCTTTTCTTAGCAGGTGGTGTTTCCCTGCATTCCTTTATTTGCAGCAGCCACCCAGGAGTCTGAGGAACAACAGCGCATGTATGAAAGGAGCTGGAGGTCAAGCCACTGTGCTTTTTAGTATGGGAGGGAGCCTCATGCGCTGTGTCTGCCTGCATCAAAATTAGGTGCTGCTGGTTTGAATCTGTGCCCTCCGGAAACTAGTAAAAGGGGATTTGGGGGTTGGTGGTGTGTGTGTGTGCATGTTGTTTTTTTGCTGGCTAAGAATGGTGTGGATCAGATTCTGCAAGGCTATCCTTGGCTCCTAATGAAGTTCCCTGAATTACCCAGGAGAGTAATTCTGGCAGGATTAATGTGAAGAGACTGGGTTAAATTTACCTTTTGCTGCCCTTTGATCTATTGGGAGTGAGAGAACTGCACTGTACTTCTGGCTTGCCCCTTCGATGCCTTTTGTCCTTGGTCTTGTAGACCGTCCCATTTTGGAAGAACAGTAGGATTTATTTATTTATTTGTCTTTAAAGCAAGTATTTATATTGAACCATATATTTTTTGCCTTCTTTTTTTCCAAGAGTGGTGGAAGATGCATTAAACATCTGTCCCCAAATACTCTGCTTCTAGCTTCCTTACTGCTCTCTGTTATTTCCTAGCCTAACCTCTCACCTCAGACTGCATTTCTTGAAACCTCTCTGCCCACTGCCTGCAGTTGTTGTCTTTTGTGTTTTCTGCCATACCTTTTATTTTGGGTGGCAACTTTTGCACCTTCTTAATCTTTTCATCACTGATCCTATATTTCCTTCTTCCTCCTCTGTTTTTTATTAGTCCCAATGCAGTCACTCTTCCTGATCCATGGAATCACTAGGTTGGAAAAGACGTAAAAGATCATCTAGTCCATCCATCAGCCCAACACTACTGTACCCACTAGACTATGTCCTCAAGCGCCGTGTCTACACGTTCCTTGAACACCTCCAGGGATGGTGACTCCACCGCTTCCCTGGGCAGCCTGTTCCTGTGCCTGACCACTCTTTCAGTGAAGAAGTTTTTCTTAATATCTAATTTAAACCTCCCCTGACACAACTTGAGGCCATTTCCTCTTGTCCTGTCACCAGTTACCCGGGAGAACAGACCAGCTCCCACCTCCCTACAACCTCCTTTCAGGGAGCTGCAGAGAGCCATCAGGTCTCCCCTCAGCCTCCTTCAGGCTAAACCCCCCCAGCTCCCTCAGCCGCTCCTCATCAGGCTTGTTCTCCAGGGCCTTCATCAGCTTTGTCTCCCTCCTCTGGACACGCTCCAGCATCTCTATGTCTTTCTTGGAGTGAGAGGCCTGCTGTATCTCCAGGAAATCTCCAGACTACCTTTAGCACTGGAAGTAGAGCACCTGTATGGAGCTATTGTGGGACATCTCCTCTGACCTGGCTCCTGAAGCTCATCTTTGTTTTTTCCTTTCCAAGTTGCTGCCTGGAGCTAAAGCTGCCAGTGGTCCGACTGCTTCCTTAGCCCCGAGGTGATGGCAGATGTGCTGGCAGCCTGTGGGTCCGGGATTCAGCTGGAGTCAGCCATTGCTCTAACCGCATTGTGTGAGCTTCACACCCTGCCCTGATGAGAGCCTCGTGGCCAGCCACCAACAAGATTTTAATCCCATTCCAATCCTTTTTGCCAGAATTTGAGGAAATCTGTACTCATTTCGCGGCTAGGGCTCACTGTTAATGAATTTAGGCAAATAAGCCTGAGCCTTGTTTATATGCAAAGAAAATGAAGCCAAGCTAGAAAAGGAGAAGAAGCTGTAGTGCTAGAGGTTATGTTAATATCTGAATATCTTAATCCCTTTCCTTAGAAAATAAGTAATTTAAAGGGTCAGGTTAAGTATAACGACAGATGATTGTTTGTTTAGTTCCCAAAAGAAGATTTGCCAAACTGGATGGAGTGACCGGGAATGTCTGAATTGGACAAGAGATCTTTTTCCTACATACAAAAGATTTAATTTCTAACTTCTTGGAAGTTTCATGTTAATTCTCTTGTTTAATAACAGTGGAGGAAGAAGGTAAATATAAATTGGAATGATGGCAGTGCAAATTCAGAAGCATGAGGGAAAACTTCTGTAGAATTTATTAAAAAAAAAAGGCTTTTGATCATCAGTGAAACTCAGTAGCAGGGATATAATGTAGGAGACAATGTACATTATACTGAGGGAAATAGTGTACAGCTTTCTGGAAGGATAACATTCAGAATTTTACTTTAAAACTTTATGCAAATACTTAGCTGCATTTTTAACATACTCTTTCATGTATTTGACACGTTACCTACTGTACCTGATTGCACCTTCTGCTTAAATCTGTTTTAAAAAAATATTTCTGGAAAAGGCTTTGGAAGCTTAGCACAATGTAATTTTGTTTCAGGGTTTATTTCTTAATGTTCATTATAGCATAATTGCATGAAGTGTAAGGTATGGCAGCCTGGTAATTCCTGGAGCCTGCTGAAGAGATCCGTAGGATAACCCAGCACCAGCAGCGTGTGTAGCATTCCAGAGGCTGGCAGGCTGCCCTGTGTAGGCCTTTTACTCCATCCTTTTGAAACGTTGAAACATCCAGTTGTCACTGCTGGAGGCAGGATCCTGTGCTGGATGGATCTGAATCTGATCTAGTCTGGCAATTCTTGTCACTTGAATACCGCTTTGGTTTCTTCTGCTGGTTAATATGCCCATCTTGTGTTGTATGTACTTGTGTGCCGCTGCGTTGGGCTTGGAAAGGTATAGTCTGTAAACTTTTCTTTCTAGTCCTTTATGAAAAAGCATCAAACGTTTTTCTTCCACAGCTTAGGTTCGTATAACCAGACCAGCCTGCAAATAGGCTGGTGTGCACCTGAGAATCCCACTGACTTCAGCGGATACCAGATTCTTTAGATTTATTAAATAGGGATTTTTAAGTTTTCACCTCTTAATCTAGGAGACAGCTGGCCAAGGGCAAGTTTTATGTACACAGTAATGTGTTTGATGAAGCTTCCATGTGATATAAATAACATTCTCCAGAAAGGGTGTGTGTGTATTACTGCAGTTACAGTTAAAGCATCCACATCTCAAGGGCCATTCGTCACACACAGTGCTTTGTTAGCCTAGAAGTAAAGGGCTTATAAAATGGTATTTCCTGTCCTCTGTACTTAATTGCTAGAAAACAAAGATCTTTGACACTAATTTTGTTTTCTTCTGGATGTGCTTTACTGCAGCTTCTTGCAACGCTGACATCATTCATAGTGCTCGTCACTGATGAAACCTACAATTACATTATGGCTTTCTAAGGTTTTGGTAGTGTTGTTATTGAGTATCTTTGAATAAGTAGCTGAATGTGACACATTTAGGAAACACACCAAAGGGTAAACCAAACATAATTCCCATTCTTGCACGTGGCAGTGAAGAGGTCTGTGAAGAATGCCACCTTGTCTCTTGGCCAGCTTCCAGCCTCCCCTTCCCTGTGGAAGTGAAAACCTATGGAAGGAGCTCTATGTTACTGTGCTATGCCAGTTGGTTTTTTTTTTTTTGAATGGAGCAATAATTCTTTGAGAGAGGTATGTGGCTTCAGCTCTCTGTACTGTGTCTCTTACAGTACTTATTGACAGGATGGCCTGATTGTGTTGTTAATGATGATGTAATTTCTGTTATCCTCATTCTGGAGACATGCTGGTAGTTAATGTATATTTTGTATCTTCTGCAAAATACGTGTATTTTGCAGCTGTCTCTGGTTACCTTTGTTTCTTTACCAAAAGGATGTTTCTTCTTGATTTAATCTAAACTTGCTTAGGATGCACAGAGTTTTTAGTTTGTATTTAGCTGGCTTCTGGGAAATGTAGTTAAGACCTAACCAGCTTTGCAACAAATCCAGAACCCCAGTGCTTACAATCAGAGCGCTAATTGCACATGGTGAGAAAGGTCCTTGGGTTTTTTTTCTGTGGGAGCCCAGTGTGTAAAATCTTTCTACTGCTCTTCCCAGTAACTGCAAAGTTTCTTCCAAACCTGTCCTGATCTGAATCTTATGTGCTAGTGTTCCATTATGAATGAAAGATTAAAAATTGAAGCTGAGAGTACACTGAGTTGTATATGAGTCTCCTTTTGATTAGTGTAGTGAGACGAGGTGAACCTGAACATCGTCCTTCCCCTTCTCTCCCCTCACTGAGCACCACAACTCAGGCTTGCTCGAGTGATGAGGGTTGTTGCTCACTTAGCCTTATTATTTCAGCTCCAGCATTAAAGTGGCTTAATGCTAACTTCTGTATTTGTACACATTAATTTTACATTTTACAACACACTGTGATGTTCCAAAAGATGGAGTGATACCTTTTGGAGAAGTTAAATAAAAGTTTTGATGAGAGAGAATGAATTACTTTGCAGCAACAAGAAGATAAGAAAGTGTTGCACTTTTTTTTTTTGGTTGTTTTTATGTTAGACTATGTGATCACATTTGTTTCTTGCTGTTTAAACTGCAGGCAAGCTTCTTCACTCCGCTTCACATGAGCGGTGTGTAAAATGGGTATATCATTACTTGCCATACCAGAGTTTTAATTAAAGGCTGAAAAGCCCTTTGAGCTCCTGTTGTGATTGGAACTTCAGAGTTGTAAGGTGCTACTACCAATAAACACTGACATTTTAGGTTGCATGGAAAAGTTGTCTTTGTGTAATTTTGTGTATTATAATTGATGTACTTGTGAAAGTGGTGGAAGCCTGTAGGTTAAGCTGTTCTCATTAGACTCCGTAGGTTGCAAGAAAATGACAGTAATGTTAGTTTGTCATGTCTTGGGGAAAAAAAATGAAGGACTTGAACTGCCTTTTTTTTTTTTTTCTTATGTAGATTTCAACAAAGTTATTTCTGTAGTAGCAATTATTGCATGGAGTGACCTTTACCAATTTATGACATTGATGTAGTGGAAGGGACATTTTTCCACTTGACCTTTACACAATGTGTCGTCTTGTCCTGTAGCACCAAATGAGTTGCAATTGACAGATTTGATGGAACACTAACTTGACAGGGGCTTATTGCTTGGAAGAAGATATGCATTGAAATGTGGAGCCTGTAGTAAATAACAGGATAAGTTATTTGCATATCCTCCATCAATAAGGAACAACTTGCTTAGAAACAACTGCTGCCTAAATTGCAATTTGAACACTGATTACTGTTTGGCTAGAATCTGTTAATCAGATAGTGATATTTCAGTGTCAAATCTATTGTTTTAACTTTTTTCTCTCTTCATTGTGCTGTAACCAAATGATGATGTTTTTTCTGTATTTTAGCCTTTCTTCTTGTCTTAACACCTCTGTCCATAAAAGGAAGAGGAATGAAAGTCAGATAAAGTTTTCTCAATATACAGTGAGAAAGACATGTCTCCTCATATACACACACACATATATATATACATACAACGTAGTTTAGTTATTTATATATATATATATATACACGTACAACGTAGTTTAGTTATGTATTTATACATTAAAGAAATATTGGTCAGATACAATTCTGGGAAGAGAAAAGCTCTGGGTGTGGGGAGCTATGAGCATGCCTTAGGACGAGGGTGGATAGTGTAAGGAGAACCACAAAGGAGGGCTAAACCATCCCTGCCCCACTGTTCCAGCTGGCAAGTGCAGGGGATAGCTGCTCTTCAGATCTGTCAAAATAAAGCTGGAAGAGGACTGTGCTTTTTGAGGAGAAATTTAAGAACAAAGTCGGTTATTTCAGTCAGTGTCTTGTTATCCAGTATCTTTCTGCCCTGGTTGAAGGGTCTGATGATTCCTGTAAGTAGAATAATTCCACTTAAAACAATGGATAAGATAAAGTTGTATATTGTGGAACCCAGCATCTATCTGAAGCTATTCAAGTAACAAATTCTCGTGGCTTTTTAAAACTATTGAGCAGCAGATTGATAAAAGAGCAGCAAATACCATCTGTCTGATCTACATATTTTACCACAGTTATTCTCAAGCTGTCCAGCTGAGGTAAAGTGAAAAGATGCTGAATGGGTGTGAGAGGAGAAAGCAGCTATCTTCTGATGCATTTATAGGAGGTATTTGAAGGGGAAAAAACCCCAAAAACCAAAACCAAACAAAAAAAAAACCCACCAAAAACAAAACAAAAAACAAACCACCCAAAAAGCCTTGTTTATAGAGAGTACTGTTTAGACACATTAATCCTTACTTGTTATGTCAAAGACACCCCATCCAAAATATGTCAGTATCAAAGGGTACTGCTGGACAGAATCAAGGTGGGAGGCTGGATGGAAATGCTTATTTTGCTATGGTAAAACCACTTAGTATTTGTGTAAAACTATAAGGTAGAAATTTGTAGCAAGAATTGTGGAATCATTTAGGTTGGAAAAGACTTTTAAGATCACAAAGTCCAACTGTAAACCTAACACTGCCTAGTCCACCACTAAACCACATCCCTAAGCATCATGTCTTTTCAAATACCTCCAGGGATGGAGGTATTTTCCTAATTTCCAGTCTAAACCTCCCTTGGGGCAACTTGAGGCAGTTTCCCCGTGTCTCTTAGGAGAAGAGACCAACTCCCACCTCTCTGCAACCTCCTTTCAGGGAGTTGTAGAAAGCAATAAGGTTTCCCCTCAGCCTCCTCTTCTCCAGGCCAAACAACCCCAGTTCCGTCAGCTGCTCCTCACAGGACTTGGGCTCCAGACCATTCCGCAGCTCTGTTGCCCTTCTCTGGACACACTGCAGCGCCTCAGTGTCTTTCTTGGAGTGAGAGGCCCAAAACTGAACACAGGATTTGAGGTGCAGCCTCACCAGTGCTGAGTACAGGGGCACAATCCCTTCCCTGGTCCTGCTGACCACCCTGTTCCTGATCTTGGCCGCCTGGGCACACCACTGGCTCGTATTCAGGTGGTTGTCGACCAACACCTGCAGGTCCTTTTCCACCAGACAACTTTCCAGCCACTCATCCCCAAGCCTGTAGGTTGTGATCCTGGGGATCCCCTGTGTAGCCTGGGGTTGTTGCGATCCAAGTGCAGGACCTGGCACTTGGCCCTGTTGAACCTCATACAGTTGGCCTTGGCATGTGGATCCAGCCTGTCCAGATCCCTCTGTAGAGCCTTCCTACCCTCAGGCAAATCAACAGCCTCACCAGTGTTGTCTGCAAACTCAATCCCTTCATCCAGATAATCGATAAAGATGTTAAAGGGAACTGGCCCCAGTACTGAGCCCTGGGGAACACCACTTGTGACCAGCTGCCAACTGGATTTAATTCTGTTTAATCATAACTCTTTAGGCCTGGCCATCCAGCTGTTTTTTTTACCTAGTGAATGTTCACTACTGTAGCAGTACTATTTAAGTTTAACTTGGGAAGAAGGTAGAATTAGTAATTAAGAAACTGTATGCTAGTAAAAACTTCTTTCTTGCAGTGTTTTAATTTGTAGTTAATGCATGCTGTAGAAGAGAGTGGACTTAACGGATTTATTTTACGTACTTGTCGAAGATGTGTAGAAAGCTGAGCTGCAGGCTTGGAAGTAGCAGCTGTGTGTGGTGAGCTGCAATTCTGGGGCCTACGACAGGGTCATACTTGAAAGGCGTCCTGTCTTTTGTATGTGGGATCATATTAAAATGCCATATCCCATGGCCTTTCCGAGGCAACTGCTTTTGTGAACCCCTCTGGAAAGCATGGTAAAAGCCAAACCAGTCTTGAGCTTGGTTTCTAGCAGGTGCTTCTGCCCTTGCCTCTGCAGGCCAAGTCCCATCAGCATCCCTCTCTGCTCTTTTTTTCCCCTTTCTCCTGGCTCTGATTCTCACCTGGCTCAGTGTCAACACAGATACGGTCTGACTGCTTTAATTTCCAGCCTGTGGAGTCTCTGATGGAGAGGCTGCTGGAGGCAGTACAGCTTCATTGGCTCAGGCTGGAAGAAGGCAGCGAGGCTGTATTTAGAATTTTCAAGTATAGCAGCATGAAGGAAGGAGGCCAGTGAAGGTGCCTTGGCACCACTGCGCTCCATTGAGGTTGGACATATGAGAGGCTCCTCTGCCGATCTCTATGCTGGAGGAGGTCAGGCTTATTTGTGTTGGCTGGGTTCTTCTGTTCCTATGTGAGTGCAATCTGCCCAGGCCTCTGGCTGCCTTCGGTGGCCGACAGGATGTTGTCCCATGTGTAACTGCTTCACTGAATGAGGACCCAAGTGGAGTTAAAGGGCTGTACAACTTGCTTAAAGAGCCTTTTGGTCTTCATCCCACCGACCTCTGCTGACATGCTCCTGTGCAGCCCTGCCCACTGCCTTGTGTGCTTGTGGGGTAGTTTGTATGCCTGAAATGCTTCCACGAGTTCTGTCATGGGATGCTGGGGGCAGCTGCAGAGCCAGGATGAAAAGAGTATCATGGACATGAAAAAAGTAAAGTGTGTGTGTGAAAGGGAAGAAGTTAGGGGGATAGTGACTAAAAATAAAAAAGGCTCCAGGATCCCTTTTGTTCAAATAGGAAAGGAAGGCTGGGCTTTATCTGCTTTTGAAATTAGAAAATTAGGAATTGACTTCAGGAGGTAATAATCCTTTATAGGGAAGAGAGTCCTGTATAAGAACGAAAGGGGAACTAACCTTTAAGAAAAGGTCAAATTATGAAAAGGATAATACAAAGTTTCTTATGCAAGAAGCAGTTCAGATTGTGTAATTACATCAATCCTTTTATCTGAAGATCTCACACAGGTGTTAATTAAGCTTAATGAGGCCCCTATGGAGCAGTTGTTACTATCTACATTTTTACAGACACAGGACCTAGAAGTTGAAAGAAATAGGGTTATTCATTTCAGATCATGTAATGCAGCACTTGAGCACTGGTGCTCATGAGAGAGCAGGCAGAGACCTGGAATAGGAGAAAAGATTGAGCACTATTGTAGGAACTCGTGAAGGGGAATGCAGGGAGCAAGAGAGGAAGAAAAAAGATTTTCTTTAACCCAAAGCAAAATTCTGGCACCTAGGTACTCATCCATAATGAATGAATGTGCTGTTTTCAGCTCAGTTACCACAAAGACTTCCTTTCTTTTCTCTCTTCCCTTTTGTTTTTAGAGCAAAGCCTCAAGTGTCCTTATGGAGTTTCCCACTGCAGTTTTCAGAGCGATTGGTTCGGTCTTGTGTGCATGCATTTATATTCTCTGTAGTCTGTGTCTGTAATATTCTTTCTGTAAGAAAGAGTATTTGGTACCTTTTAGTACCTTGCCACAGAAGGATGATAATGTGTAATTGCATTTTGGTTTTGGTGGTGCTGATCAGTAGCTGGTGGCTTAAACAGATCTGGAAGCCACTTTCTTCACTTACTATAGTCCTTGGGGAACATTACACAATTTAATATACACCACACTTTAAAATCTGTGCTATTTTCTTTCAAGCTTCGACTTAAAGCAACTCTACACCTACTCATTGGTGTTTCTTAGCCTAGACTTCGTACTGCTTTGTTGTGCATTTTTACAGCATGGCTTTTAGAAGTATGAAGATAAACCTTTGGGGAACATTTCTTATATTATCTATATTTGTCTTAGACTTCTATCACACACACAAAAAAATCTTTTAGATGGTGTGCTTTAGGATGGTGTTCTCAGTATATTCAGGTTAGGCAATAGCAAAAGAGCCTTTTCTTTGTTTGACAGCTGGAACAAAGCACTTTAGATTCACAATATGTGCTTAAATGGAGCCTGGTATAAAAAAATCCCAACATAAACTGGCCATGTCTCTAGTTATAAAATCCTTGATATAAAAGCCCAGATATAGCCCATCAGATTTTTTGATTTCTTGTTAAGAGTATTTAGAACTTGCTTTATAAAAATGACCGCTATATCCCAATAAAATGCAATTAGTTGAAGGGTATTGCATTGCTTCACTATTAATTGGCTGGCCTGACTTCTAATCTACTCACAGCATTTTTTCAGGGGCAGTGAAGAAAGGCAGATATTGGCTTAGAGATTCCTGGAGTAAGGAAAGGGACATAGTGAACTGAGATTGAATCGTCCACAGTCAACATTAATATATAGCTGACAGTTGTTCATATGTGTGAACTGTGCCGATTTGAAACCTTTACCAAAGCTCTTCCTCTACCATCTCCAATAAAAGAAACTGTATTGCAATCTGAGGAGGTTTGCATTGATTTCTGCTGGCTTCCTTGTCTTGAGGGATCTTCTTAAGAGTAGAATTTAATTCAGCATAGTGATCTATGCCATTATGCTGCATAGGCGAACTTGCTAAGGGTACATTCAATCCCTTCATCCAGGTCATTGATGAAGATATTGAATAAAAAAATAAATAAATAAAAAAGCAGATTCAGCCTGGAATCAATGGTATGTGTTTTTTCTTTATTTCTGTACGATTTCATATGTAGTGACAGTACTGTCAGCACTGCTTACAAAATAATGTTGATATCAAATAAAGTGCACCAGCAATCAGCTTGTTTTTTTCCTTTAATGTATCTCTCTATGTTATTGTAAATTATTTTTGCTGTAAAGCTATATTGGAGATGTAGGCATCTCAGTGGTTTCAGTGGAAATTTGATGTTTACAAAAGAATATGAAAAAGCAAACAGTCAACAGGGCACTGTTTGTTTTGTATTGTGACTTGATTAAACCAGAAATGATGTCTCAAAAAACGTCTGTGCATTAAAAGCCTTGTGCTGTTCAAAGGAGTTTACAAATGCAGCAAATCTGAAGATAAGGAGTGTATGGGATAGACACTGTATAGAGTTGTACGTTTGTTGTGGTGCAATTACAAAGATGAGTAAGGGGTTGTCACAAACAGAAAACCATCCAGTATTTCAGCAACGGATATGCATGTCAAGCACTTCAAAAAAGTGATTACTTCAGCATTTAGAAAATTAGGGAAGTGGCTAGTTTATGCTGCAGTGTAAAATACTTACAAAGCTCTTACTATTAAAAATATTGTTATTCAAAATACTATAAAAACTTAATGTTTTTCACAAGTATCAGTTTAAGAGCAGTGGAGATTAACCTCCTTCTGGTACACTGGAAGTTTTGTGCATCATTTTCACCCATATCGTGCGTCTGACGCTTTGTCCTCTCCATTTGTCTTTTTGGCTGTTACTTCTTTTGTTCAATGTAATGTTATTGGAGTAGGATTTTTTTTTTCCCCTGTTGTCTGAGCCTAGTACTGGAGCATCTATTGGAGGCTCCTCTGAGGTGATAGTGGCAGATAATAACTACTTTGCTTGCAGGCTAGTCATGTTACAGGAAATTGTGATCTAGGTTTATCCAGATAGTCTTGATGTGCCTTAAGCCCAGCTGAGAAAGAATAGCTGTGAGGATAGTTCAGCCTACATTGTTGCAGGTGAGAATGAGAAAGAAACATGGGAAAGCAAAGTTTCTCTAAGACTGTAACTTCAAAGATTAGTCACCAAAGTCAGGACTGACATTTCCTGCTGGGGCCTCAAGCCCCTCCTTTTCCAGAGGTGGCTGGAAAAGCCTTTCTGGCTTTGTGGCTTCTTGCTAATCTTCCTCCTGACGTTGAAAGGAACTGTACCTACACCCTCACAAAACCCACTGAGGCTGTGTTGAGTTTGTGTGGCAGGATTTGGCAGTGGAGGAGGGGCTACAGGGGTGGCTTCCGTGTGAAGCTGATGGAAGCTTCCGCAGCTCCCAGGGGACCTGGCTCCAAGTTGGACCAGCCTCTGACCATGGCCAAGCCAATTAGTGGATATTGTATTTGTTCCCTGCCCTAGGTAAATCTAAGATTCAGCATGCCAAAATTGCCACCTTTGTTAGGTCTGGAAGGCTCCATAAACAGGGGCACTGGGCAAAAATATATGCTGAAAGTCTACACTAGGCTTGCACTTGTGCCCTTCTGGGAAGAAGTTTCATATGCAGCACAGGCTTTTTGGTGTTAAGATGTAAACTGTAGGTGGGAAACTTCTGAGAATATAGCTTTCTGTTCAAGTCCGAAATGAATGCTCTTCCACGTGAATTAGAGGAGAAAAATCAATATCTGCCAGTGTGTCAAGCCTGGTTTTATAAGAAGCATAACTGCTAAAATGTGTTTGCTCTTGTATTTTGTAAAGGCTTGCAGGCTTCCCAAATCTGCTGCAACACCAACATTCGGTACATTAAATTCTGAAATGTTATACATGTTTTAAGGATGCAGCAATTTCCTGGCTTGTAACTAGTATGGACTGATGGGGTGGAAATGCAGAGCTTGCTGGGAGGCAGAGTCTGCTTGAGCAGTCCTGGTAAGAAACCCTTCAGACACTGTTCAGTGTTGCTGTGAGAGTACCAGATTTCCTTCTTTCTTCCCCCATCTAATTGACATATATTGGTCTCTCGTTGCTGGGAAAGAGGAGTGGAGAGATGGTTGACAGCTGATGTTTCCTGCAGCAGGGGAAGCTTGTGATATCAGGTTATCGTTGTGTGTTTTGGCTACTCTGATGCCTTGAGTCTGGCTGCGAATGCAAGAGACCCGTTCTCTTGTACTCTTCAGGTTACTAGTCTTTTAACTTTAATTAGCACCAGAATCGGAGGCAAACATTGACCTAGCATCTTGGTGGGGTAAAGCAGAAGTTAGAAGGGTTTCTCACCTGTACTAAGAGTGCCATATAACTGAGGAATAAACACAAACCAACGAATTATGGAGCTGTAGCACTCTACAGATTTTGGCCCTCCTGTTTTGAGGTGAATTCTGTAGCAGTTGCTTCAGACTCCAAAGGATGTTCAGCAGCCAGGAGTTTGATTTGCTCAGCTGTTCCTCAAGGTCATCTTCATAGTTCAGGAGCACAGCTGGAGTGCTGAATTTCACAAAGTTGTCTGTTTGGTTGGAGTGGAAAAAATTGAGTGGTGGCAAGAGGGGTAATTTCATTTGTGTTTTGCTCCAGCAGCCTTTATGCTCTAGCCCTTTATGAACTGAACACCAGTGTTTAGCTGTGGTACCCAGGGCTTACAGCCTTGTCCGAAAAGCTTTAGCCTCTGCTTACTGGCCTTTTCAGGAGCTACTTTTTCCACTGACTGCTAGAAGTATTCAAAGGACCATGGCCTAAATAGCGTTTTAGTTCAGATTAGGTGTGTGAGCCTTTGACGGGATTCTCCCAGTTGTCCCATAGACCATGCTTTGCTTTGCATCATAGAGGAGTCTTGAAGTGCATGGACGGGTTTTCTTTCAGATGGAACAAAGGTCTGAAGATGTGCTCTAGGAGGGTACCAGAGGTGCTCTAACTACCAACTGGCCTTCAGCACATGGGGACTACGCTAAGTAAACCTAGTTTGAATTAAGACCTTCTGAGCTGCAGATGTTGGTTTCTCAGTGCTGAACTGTTTTTTGCTCTGCAGTTGTGCTTCTGTTAGTCCACACAGTTGGAAGGGTAGGCATAGCTCTGGGCTACAGTTGGTCCTGTCACTCCAGCTGGCACTCTATGTGTCTGGCCCCAGCACCCTGCCTTCTTGGAGCCAGCCTTGCCCGGGTGCGCAGTTGAACTCTGTGCTGGGTTTGTTTTGTTGGTTTCCATACACAGGGCTGAGTGGAAGGTAGAAAAGGTTCTGCTCTGTACCTGTGACCAGGCAGCACGTGGTAGGGGCTAGCTGTTCACTATCCAAATGTAATCAGAATCTCATGCCCAGTGTGTTATGACTTGCAAGGAATTGTGTCTTCTATTGTGTATCTGTTTGGTATCATCATTAACCATCTTTAAATGGTTAATCATTTTATCCTTAAATTAAACACACATGTATACTTCAGTTGCTTGTAATGCCTTCATTTCTAATCACAGTATATGTCTTTTCATGTCATATTCGGATGTTAACTGGTCTGCATGTTCTCCTGCAGGTGATTTTGCAGGAGGCCAATGTGAGTAATGGGGTTGTAGACATCTTGCTTACTGGTTTGTTCTCCAGCTGCATTTCAGTCATGTATTCAGGCTCTGCATTAAACTCCTCACTTTCTAGCCTTTGTATAATTACTTCAGCTAATGTAAGTCTCTTTGTCCTGGAAAATGAGTGGTGCAATTTGAACATGGCAGTGCCTAAGTTATTAAAATGCAGAGAAAGTGAAGGAGGAATGTGTTGTTTTATTTAAAGAAATAAAATTAAAAAAGCACCTAATAAGATCATCAGACTTTAGGTTTAAAATTATCAGATGGGGTATGTGTTTATATAATTCATTATTCCATTTTGAAATTCTGTCATAGTATATTTTGGAGACGAAAAGCATAGGTAACCTGGGAAAAGTTTCTGGTGGAGATGTTCACCTGTTGATGATCTTTTTTCTCCTTCCCCCCCTTTCACGTCAAAGCAGTGACATGATCTAGGAATAATGTCTTGCTCAGGAGGTCTTTCAGCTGACAAACATTAGAGGTTCAGGAGCAATATCAAGGTAAAGGGGCACTTTCCACTCTGGTTCTTAGTCCTTTCTCTGAAGGCTCGCTCTTCTGTGTGGTTGGAGACAGACTGATAGAGGGCTCTTCGGATCTAACACTGGGACTTCTTTAATTCTTACAAAATAGGTAACCATCTCTCTGATGCTCAGTATACAAAAACACTTGAGTCATTTTGGGAGCTTTAAGTTTTTAAGATGATGAATGCAGGGGGGTTACCTGGCTCTTGAAGTATCTAGCAAGTAAGAAAAATACTTTAGGGCTGCAGTGTGTGATTTACACATGTAAACTGCACAAATCTTGGTTCAGATCCTTCAGTGGGAAAGAGGGATGAGGGTGGTGTTCCCAGTATTCTCTATTTGAACTAGCTGAAGAAACACTTTATTAAAGTCCAGCAATTTGTAGAATAGCACAATTGATCATTTTCCCACCTATCAGTAAAGAACAGACATAAATGAACATAAATATATACAGTGTGTGGCAAATGAGGTTCTACCCTTACTGTGATGATTTTCTTAAATGTTTTTAAAATGATGATAAATAGTCTTGATAAAGTGAACTTTCTCTTCAAGGGAATAAACCCAATATCAGAATATGATAGAAAGTAGAGAGGTAGCCAAATGTTCTCATATGGTCCATGAAAAATTATGGAAATTGCTTCCTCTGCTCAAAGTCATTACGAAACATGATATTTGAAGACACTGTACTTCTCTGGCTGCTCTCTGTTTAATTGAGAACAGCAGTTAGTCAGCATCTTCCAGGCCTGCACTCCGGGTTGGCTTTAAATTGAGTGGGATGTCTGAAGTGCACCAGGCAGTAACAGATTGGGATGGAGGGTAATTTAAATGTTGACTTTTGCTGTTTGCTCTGGAGTAGAAGCTTTGTCTAGGGTCTCCGTAGAACTTCTGCAAAGCAGCAAGCTAGCAACAGAATACAGTGAAATAAAAGGCTGGTAAAGAGGATTAAACCTTATTCCAAATGCTTGTCTGTAAAACAATTTGTACTGAATAAACTGAAGTTCCTTCATTTAAGAACTTCATCTAATAGGGGAGTTTGGTTTTTGTTTCAAAGCTGTGTGTGAAACGACTTATTTTGAGGTGAAGTATGGGACAGAAGAACAAAGTATTAAGCCTTTGTGTGTGATGCAGGTGTCTGAAAGGAGGTTGCAGAGAGATGGGTGTTGATCTCTTCTCCCAAATAACAAGCAGTAGGACAAGGGGAAACTGCTTCAAGTTGTGGCAGGGGAGATTTAGATTGGGTATTAGGAAAAAACTTCTTCACTGAAAGGGCTATCAGGCATTGGAACAGGCTGCCCAGGTAAGTGGTTGAGTCTCTATCCCCTGGAGGTGTTTGAGATGTGTGAACAAGGTGCTCAGGGACATGGTTTAGTGGTGGACTTGGCAGTGTTGGTTAACGGTTGGACTTGATGATCTTAAGGGTTATTTGCAACCTAAAAGGTTCTATGATTCTATAATCTGAGTGTGTGTGGTTTCTTTTGGTCTCAGTGCATCGGTGAGCTCTGGGATTCTGCAAAGGTCTTTTCTGTGTTGAAATGACATGCTTAAAAGACTGAAATCAAGGTAAAAGAAAATGGTGTCCTCGAGTCTGGTATTTTAGGAGTAGCAAAGTCCTTCTGGATCTTCTTCTTGGCTGGAAAATCCTAAAAAATATGATGGGAAGGGGTCTCATTTGGTGTTGCTGGCCTCAACCTTAAAAACTATGCCAGAGCTATTCTTCAGAGCTGTTTGATCTGAAAACCAACACTGGTGGAGATTTCCTGGCCGTCCCAAGCAGTTAGTTTTAGTGCTTTACTATCTCTAACGCTTTTCCTCATCTCCTTTTCTGTGACTCAGATTTGTTACCGAGGTCTCAAGTTCTGAGAGGAGGTGAAAAGCTTTCTTTGCAGTTTCCTGGTATGCAATAACACTAGAAGTTACTCCCCTGTCTTTATCTCCACTGGAGCTAGGAACCCTGTGTGTTGCTCTGTTTTTTCACATGTCCTATTTGCTAGACTTCTATCATTTCCATTACTTCTGCTTGATCCAGACGCCTCTTGAGCTGCAGTGCTGAAAGCTGGACTGAGATGAGCCTTATTTGCTTCCCTGCTCTGCAGCTGGAGCTGAGATGCCTTGGTCTCTCCATGCACTGAAGGCATCAGCCAGGTTAAACTGAGACATCTCCGTTCCAGGAGAGGAGTCTAAAAGCTGAGCCTCATTGTTCAGCTCAGTGGTGCTGGGGTGTCTTGAGATGTAACCCCTAACCGCAGTGCTGAAAGGAGAAAAGATCATTTAGTGATGAGAGGTGGCCAGCGTTTCGCTTGCATTTTTAGTACGTAAAAATGCAAGCGAAACAGATTATTTGGAAATGTCTGTTAGTGGAAACTAATTGAATTCTGTGTAGACTGGAATATATAAAGCAGGACACAGCCAAGAATTAATGAGAGAGAATGAATTGGCTTGTGGATCCCCTCATCTGTTTTCCTTCCCAAAATAGCCTGTTTCTAGGGCCAGGATGGGTAGGAATAGAATGATGAAACAAATGGACGTACAAACACAGCGTGACCATAATGATGTTGAAGAACAATGACGGTGTCGATGACTGGCTGTAGGAGGGTTGCTATAACTCCTGCTCGGGTAGCACAGGAAGCCCAGTGGTGAATGGTTTGAGTAAAAGGAGGTGGTTCCACATGTTTTGGTATTCACTGGCCATTGGTCACAACCCAACTCTTACTTTTGTGTTTGTAACAGTGATATTTTTGATGGCTGTGTTTGAAATTCTATGCAAAATGCGAGTGCATCAATTCCACTGCTGAAAAGGTGCTTCTCCTTTCCAAGGAAGAGCATGCACACATGTACGCGTGGTTGTTGGGCAAGGCCTGGACCTGGCAGTAACTTTGGTTGTGATCATTTCAGCTGGAGCATTTTGATAGCATTTTGCACGTTAATAATAACAACAGCAACATGGGTTTAACAACCCAGGAATGGCCTACTGGCCTAGGGAGAAAATCTAGTCTCATTAATATGTTCTGTGTCTTTATTCCATCCCATAGGCGCAGAAGAGAGATCAATAATGATGATAGGTTATTGTAAAAATGGATCATTTCACCAAAGCAGCAAATGTAAACAACCACTCTTCTTAAAACTCCTTTGAGGATAAAGAAAGAAAATAAGCAGTAAAAAGCAGGCACAGATAGATGTTATTCTGATAGTCATATGTTGTATTGAAAATGCTAGAAGGGAAGCAATGCCAATCATGCAGAATTGTAGGCAGCAAGGTCATGAGGAAAGTACTGAACTGTAAAGGTTTTCCATTTGTGGGCTAGCTCAAAACTCTCTGATTTGACTAATGTATCATCAAAGGTGTTGGACTAGCCAGGCTTGTTATCTGTTATATATGTGATTTTCCTAGTATACTGGCACTACAGAGGATATACATATCAGAAATATTAATTTGTAATTAGAACTATGTTCCTTTGTTTTCTACACAGGGAAAGAAAGCCAAGTAAGAACTAATACAGAGAAGTGTTCGCTCTAAGAAATTTGTGGTTATGGTAGAGTCAAAGCACTCTCTTAAGGACCACTGTGAATTTAAAGTTGAAAGTTAATCTTTAATGGATATTAAAGTAAGCATACTTCAGGAGAGCCTGGAATGAGATTCAACAAGGGGAAGTCACACTTGTTTGACCAATCTGAAAGCGTTTTATGGTGGCATCACTAGATGGATAGGCAAGGGGAAGGCAGTGGATGTGTTCTACCTTGACTTCAGCAAAGCTTTTGATACAGTTTCCCATGGCATCTTCATAGCCAAGCTTAGGAAGTGCGGACTGGATCATTGGGTGGTGAGGTGGATTGGGAGCTAGCTGAAGGAAACAGCTCAGGGGGTTGTGGTCAATGTGTCTGGCAGGGGGGTTGGACTGGATGATCTCTAGAAGTCCCTTCCAATCCCTACCACTCTGTGTGAATCTCTGAGATAGTTATTTAATTCCAATAAATGCATGTGTATTTTCTGCTGAAATATATTGCTGAGATATCATATGTGATTCTTCAGTTCTTGACCTAATAACGATGCAATTTTTGAAATGGTCAGACTTTAAACATGTAACTGCCATCTAAGATTGTTTTAAAACTGAAGCAGTGAAGAGTAGGAGTTTTCTTAGCATTCAGTTCAGAGCTCTAGGAAAAGAGAACAAATCATAGAATCATAGAATGGTTTTGGGTTGGAAGGGACCTTAAAGATCATCTAGTTCCAACCCCCCTGCCATGGGCAGGGACACCTTCCACTAGACCAGGTTGCTCAAAGCCTCATCCAGCCTGGCCTTGAACACTTCCAGGGATGGGGCATCCACAACATCTCTGGGCAACCTGTTCCAGTGCCTCACCACCCTCTCTGTGAAGAATTTCTTCCTGATATCTAATCTAAACCTCCCTGGTTTAGATGATAACTTTGAGCCAATTCTTTGGAGTCTTACCAAATTAAAACTCTGAAAGTGCTGGGAAGCCTGCAGTTTTGTCCTTGTCACAGAAGAAAGTAGCTGAACATCCTGGTTATCTGATGTTTTCCACTGTAGTCTTAGTAATTCGTCCTTCAGCAAAACAGACTGATATTTTATCAAAAGGAGAAGAACTGTGTGTGAGATGGATTTTACTTTTTGTTCATTGACCTCTTTTCTTCTTCGGGTAAAATGGAACCTTTATGTAACTGCTAAGTAACCTCTTTCCCAATTTTTTTTTTTTTTCCTAATTTCCAGCCGATAAATTTAGACGGAAACTGGAAGAAATGGAGAAAGAAAAAAATTCTTTGAAATTTCAGCTTCCATCAAGGCATCCATCAATTAGCAATTTTTTGGATAGATTTGTTACCCAGGTTCAAGAAGTGTTGCGCTGGGCTGCTGATTGTCGGTAAGTGTGTTGGTTCCTTTTATGTAAAATGACACTTCTGTTTTCCTCACAATGTGGAATACAGTTTATGAATAATTTTAATAGAGTTCTAAAGACCTTCTGACATATCAATATGGAGCTTGTTGAAGAAAATACACCCCCCACACATCCCACCACCCCTTTTTTTTAGTTTCTACATTCTTTCAGAATTGCCCTGAAAAACATTGATCGTGGTGAACTGGTGAATTAAATGGAACTTTTCTTACTGATGTTGAGTGGGAATGGGATTGAAGCCTTGACACGGCAGCTTGAGCATACAACAGCAAGGCAGCTTGAGCAGTGGTTCCCTGTGGAGTTAATTCTGATGTTCCTTTTCAGGCAATGAAAGGATATTTAAATATAAAGTAAAAACAGATTCTTTTTTGATATGCATAGGTCTTAGGGAGCTTCCTTTTATGCATCACTTGTTAGATGGCAGTAACGTGCTCAACACTGTACAAAGTCACAAAAATAAATTCTCAGCTTTCTCTTGAAGGGATAACAACCTCAAAGATTGGGGGAATGTGGGATACATTGGGTGACCCAAGGGAGGTAGTTAGCTTAGGAAGAAAAACTTGCCTCCATTTCTAGGTCTTTCTTCAGCTGTGCTACTGGTTACTGTTGTTAAGAAGTAGGAGGATTCTCTGTAGGTATGGGAAGCTATTCTGAAATGCAGTAGCACAAAGGACAGGAAAAAACCCTCTTGTTTTCTGGCAGCTTGTACATATAAAGGCTACAGTGTGCTAGTCATTACATTTGGGTGTAATTTTTGATATACATGAAAATTAAATAAAATCAGTACAGATAGTAGGATTTTACTGTGAGATTCGAGACTGTTAACGGTATTTTTAACTTCTATTTAAACTTTTAAGTTATGAGGCAGGTTTAAAACAAACTGCACTCCCTCAGAGCTGTTTCCTTCTACCTTTGATGACCTAAGTAGCTGTTTTATCATTCCTTGAAGATTAGGATACAATATTCTCTATTTTGTCATTAAGGTGTGTTCTTTCTATGCATTAATTTGCAATAATGATTTAAGCTTTAGGGGTGCTGTTGTCTTCAGTGTCATAGAAATTGAGTCACTGAAGCATCCTTGAAATATATAGTCTGCTTAATTTTTCCTATATAATGTGTATATATTTTATTTATATATGTGTATATATAATAGTATTTTCTATATATGAGATACATATATTATATATAAATGCATGCACTTATGGAATTGTTCCTGTTCTTTGGGTGATTGTATCTGTAACTCTTCTCTTTGTGCAGGTCTGAGCACAGTGCCATTCTTCAGGGTCAGATGAATATCCTCTTCACTTTTCTGTCTTGTGCACGTTCCTTTCTTTGGGATTGAGTTTGACTGTTGTTGTGAAACCCTTTCTTTTTCCTGCTTGATTCTTGTAGCCTTTCACACCACTTTGTCTGTGGTCTGACTCTCTTGTCAATGCAGCAGGTGTACCCATTGTCTTCAATAGGGGTGGTTAAAATTTTTCTGTTCCAACAGTATTTTTAGATAGTACAGCGTGAAAAACATGACCACCTCTCAAGGAAAATTTATTTTCATTTGGGGTTGGAACAAACACAATATATCAAAAATTATTTTTTTTACCTGGAAAATTAAAAAGATGATGAGACTAGCCCCAGGAGACCAGGTCATTGCAGTTTTATTGTAGTTAAGCCAATCTCATCTTTTTTCAAATAAAAAAATTCTTAAATGAAAAGTGTGTATGGCAGGTTTTGTTTAATACATCGGACTGAAATTCATGCCCTTGTTCTAACTAATTAAATTAAGAGATTAATTTTTAGGTGAATGCATTTGGTGTTGACAGAGGATATTGGGGCAGGTGGTAGGATCCAGGTTTAGTTATGTGTAGCTTAGGAACAAGTACTGTGTTCACCCAGGTTTGGTGAAATGAGGCCGATCATAGAATCATCACAGAATGGTTTGGGTTGGAAGGGACCTTAAAGACCATCTAGTTCCAACCCCCTTAGGGAGACCCCTCCACTAGACCAGGTTGCTCAAAGCCTCTTGCAGCCTGGCTGTGGATGATCTTGTTTCTCTCTCAGTACCAAGTAAGCAGATGTACATGGGATTTCCAAAGAGGTTCTGAGAACAATCTAGGTTCATTGTGGAATGTTTTCTAAATTTTGACCAGCCAGTCAAAATTTCTGTTGCGTACAGCTCTCGGAAAGATGCAGCTTTTACTAAAAGAAGGCAGTTCCAGAGCTGCTGGGAAGTGTGGTCAGTTGGAGCCACAGCAATCTGTAATCCATACACAGTGGTGGCCTAGCACCTCATAATACAGGTGTCTCTTTGATCTGTTTTTTTAATTACAGAAATACAGTTACACTACCATTTTGTCTATTTTGTTTTAAGTATTAATGACATTTATTATAGTGCCAGGGTTTTATTTTGCCCTTTCAGTGCTTTCTTTGGCCCACAGAGAGGGAATAAAGCATGTTTGTCTTCTGGTAGTCCTGCAGAAGAGACGAGAACATCTTGTTCTACGTGCTTGTTAAACAGCTGTGCATGGACACTGAAATTGTGTGATTTATCATGCTTAAACCAGACTTGTGTTGCATGTTTTGTTTGTGGCATGTGGGTGTATTTGCTTTACAAGATTACAATGGGAAGTCATGCTTCGAAAACATCCTTTTTTTGAGACTGAGTATTGTTTTAAACACGATACTGAAATGCATCTGTACCCTTTGTGTGGAAATGCACGCGCTTGTCTCCAGAGGTAGACATAGAAATACAACTGGCCTTGCAAGTGCTCACGCCCTTATGCAGGAGCATGCAAACAAAATAGGTCTGCCTTGTTTGCAGGTGCATTCCGAGAGGCTCATTATAGACTCAACACTTAAAGTAATGCACTGATTACCTTGGGGTCCAATCATGCAAAGATTTACAGCCGAGGGTTGTACCGACCACTGTGAGGAATCCCACTGACTGCGATTTTGAAAGAACTCGCTGTGCAAGAGAGAAGTAAAATTTGGCATCGTGAAGCAAACACTCCAGATGATCTCTAATGCAGTCTCCAAAAGCTGACAGAAGCTGCAAAAATGGCTTTGGCAAGTTTCTTAACTTCTGTCTAAGAGAGATTTTTCTCTGTATTGATAGAAATTACATGCCTTAGTTTTGTCTCTTTCGAGGCAGTGATGGATAAATTTCTAAAATATGAAAAAGCTGGGTGAAGCCTGAAGCTATACAAGTTTTTCTTTTTCCTTCTTCAGCGTGTTGTAGAAACAGTGTAAATGTTTGAGATAATAAAGGAGGATATGCCAAGGAAAAAATCTCTTGTTCTTTAACTGTATCTGTTTAAGATGTAATGATTCTGGTGATGGAGTGTTATTGCTCTGAAGATAACATGTAGCATTCCGATCTGTTTAATCTTTGAGACGTCGATACTCAGCAATAATACTAATTTTTAGCTTTTGTCATTTGTTTTCAAAGGGTTAGACATGAAGAAACCCAGCTTTGGCACGAAAACGAACGTAAACTTTTGAGATCCACTTATCAAGAGAGGATGCAGGTTTCAGCCTCAAAACGAAACCACCTTTTTCAAGAAAAGAAGTGGTTACAGGTAACAGGAATGCAAAGTTGTCTATAAGAGCCAGTGCTGTGTGGGGAAAAGCTTGTAAGCTGTCACACAGAATTAAGTAAGTTTATTGTAATAGTAACTTTGCTTCTGTGCAGCAATTAGAGCCTTGGCTGTCGTCCAGTTGATAATCTAAGTGATGATTGGAGATGGCAGCCACAGGAGTTGTTAATCTAATTATGGAAAAGCAGAACTGGAAGGCTCGGTGGCTTGTGTGCGTGCTTTAACTTTCCTCATTATCTTTGTAAGTGTGCTCTTTATGTTCTAATTTGTCATTTTAATATTTCTCCGATCTTCAGAAGTTCTTATTCAAAGACAGAAAGTTTTACAGGAAGCAATCTTTCATCCATTTCTGCCTAGAATTGACTATAAATACATGATTTACCAGCTTTTGTTCCTGAAAGATGATTGATGCATTTCATAAGGATGAAGGAGTCGTCACAGAGCAGTCGGCATTTGCCAGCAATAACTTTGCACTGACATGTGATGCCACAACGTGGTAATTTGGCAAATGGAATGTTTTTTAAATGGCTTCTGTCCAATTTTATATCTGCAAGTCTTTTAAGAAAAAACAGCTCTTGCTTTTCACTGTCCTTCAGAAATCTCAGTTTACTGTCTGGTACAAGTGTTTGCTCCACGTCCTTTTAAACCTTGGTGGTCACACTCAGCAGTATGACATCTTAGAGAGGTAGTAGGTCTAGTTTTCTTTTTTTCTGTGGTGTTGCCTTGAAAACTCATTATTTTTGACACTTTTCTTCCTTTGGTGGTTCTGATAGTATGATTTTCTGTGTTTATACACATATATATATATATATATAAACTGGGAAGAAATGGAGACAAGCTTCTTAAATGGCCACTGCAAAAATTTACTTAGATGAAGAAGTGTCTTTTCTGTCCTAGACATCACCTTTGCATTGTTTGGATTTATTTCAACAACATATAAGAAGGCAGAGACATAGTCTAGTTCAACATTATTAGTGTCCAGAAAACTATTTTTGGTAATCTAGACATCCAGCCAGCTACATCAAGCTGTTCAACTGAAAACTGCTGTACTTAAGACTCCATGCCAGCTAATGTTTCTATACTTGCTCCAGGTGAATCTTTATTCCTATGTAGTTATATTAGGGACAAATTTGCCACATCGTTGTGTTTATGAACATTTGATCAAAATTATCATGAATTCCAGGTTCTGGGGAAGACTGACCTGTGATGTTTGGTGGCTCCCAGCATCCCTTGAGGATTGCTGCTGCCCAAAATCTCACATGATCTGAAATCATTACTATTTTGTTTTTCCCCTTAGCCCTACTTCACATTCCTTTTCCTTCTTCCCTGTATCCTGTTGATTCTGCATTTGTCTTTGGGGATTTGATAGAGCCTCTGACAGTGTCTAAAATATCCATATTAATGTTCCTAATGCAGTTCGTACTTCCTGGGGAACGCTGGACTGTAAGTGAAGTTGGAGGTTTACAATCAGTACTGATTAGCTGTCGTGTTAGAAGTCTCAGTTTAAACTCAAATCCGCAAAGTACTATTCCGGCTTATGTTTAGTGAGCCGAATATCATCTTTTGTTCCATGCTGAGACTTTTAAGTCCTTTTTGTCTGTCCCTGGAGGCTGACCAAGAGCACATTAAAGGCTTCTTGGCATTGCTGGAAAAGAACCCGGGAGAATTACAGTTTACTGACTAACATTTCCATTCTCCCAAGAATGCCTGTGAAATATTCCCAAGTAGAACAGCTTTCTCTCTGTGAATGCAGATTGCGTGCTTCTGGTATCTATTTATGTTGTAAAAATATTTCAGTACTAAAAGTATGTTTGTAAAACCAGGTTCTGTTCATCTTCCTTTCTGTTGCCGTGCAGGTTGCTTATTTCACTGATTGCAATGACTACGTTTTCACAGAATATGAAGGTCTTTGTATTAAGTAGAACCTATTAAGATTTTGGCAGTATTCCCAAACCAGTAACACAGAGACAGAATTGTCCTTTGTGCACACTAAAAGCCTAATTTGAGACTGAAAGAAACAAAACTGATGTTTTTGGCCTGCCGACCTTTCTGTTCCTGACAAATGCCTGTGGGCTGAAACATGGGCCACACTGTTCTCTTGTCGCTAAATCTAAAACCAAAAAAAGAGGAAAATAATTGATGAATCTAGTGTGCAGCGCTAATATAAGTTGAAATTTTTGAGCCAGTCGACCTCTAAACATGCAAGGACTGTTTCTTCTTGTTTTAAGTGATACTCAAGGAGCTTGTTGCACTGCAGCAAGCCTGAAAATATGTTTGTTGACAAAATGAGCAGTAGTGAACTACACTTTGCTTAAATTACATTGAAGACATTAAAAGAATGTTAAGGTTTCAAAGTGAAGCACTCAAAAAGCGAAGAAATGCCAAAGTCAGTTATCTGTGCATAGTATTTATGTTTTATGAGTCTTTAATTGTATAAGCATGCCTTTTTTTTTTCCCCTGGAACCCTGCCTCATACATTGCTGAAGATGGACTGTGCATGTTCAGATGTTCAGAGTACTGTTTTATCTTCATTACTCAGTATTCAGCCCCAGAATGCTTTTATTGTATGCCACTCAAACCCTCTTTTGGATGCAGATTTATTAATTTGCGAATGGGCTCTTTTTACAGCATTAATCAACGTGGCATCTGAGTGATTCAAAACCATTTAAATTTATCTCTGGAACATTGCTTTGGATGAAGAGATATTCTTATTGCCGTTTTACAGATAGAGAATGAAGACATGAATTACTATAAAAAGCTATACGGTCATTTCTAATGTCAGTTTTGTAACTATTTACCTGAAAAATACTGTGTTTTCTTTCATTTTTCTTTTTTAGCTGGACTGGATATGGTCAGAGCATGGAATTATGGGCTTTTATTTCTGTTGAGAGTCTATATATGGCACTTCAGAGGCTGCTCTTGTTGGTTATATGGAAAACGGTGCACATTCAATCTGTGGCTGTGTGTTGAGATAATACTTTAAGTGGCTTGCAGAGTTTCACAGAGACTCTAAGGAACGTAGGAACATAAGCAAATTGTCCAGTATGACATAGCAAGTAGTGCTCCTTTGATCCCCCCAACCCCTCCCCCTCACTTTTCAAATTCTAGGACAAATGGCCAGGCAGTCAGTGATTCACCACTTGCATCCTTTGCCTGATGTTGGATTGGAGGCTTAGAGGAGCCATTGCAAGGATATTCTGCAGGGGGACAGATAGTGGTTGGTCACTTCAGCTGGCAGTTAGTAGCAAGACTCTGTCATGGTTGAACTGAGATTTTGAGTTTTTTGGGGGAGTTTTTTACTTGGGAAATACCCAGTTTATCTTAAAGGTAAAAGGTGACTGACCGTTGTTGGAAGAGGAACCTGAACTTTGGTGTTAAAATGGAAGTGTGGAGTTTCAGACTGTGGAAGCACTGGAGTTTCTAAATACAACAGGCATAAGATGTTTTGTGTGTCAACAAAAGAATGTCTTCTCATTTAATGTAGTGCTAAATTGGACAACCTTTAATTCATGCTACTGTTGAGACTTGGACTGCATTTTTGTAGGGGCAGAGGAGTTTCTTTAACAGGGTTCACAGTCAACTTATTTTCTTGTTTTATGCAGAAGGAAATCGAAGATCTTCGAGCAAGACTGGCCATATTAGAAGCAAAAGATCAACAGCTAAGGAGAGAAATTGAAGAACAAGATAGACTTATTCAGTCACAGGACTGTGAGCTGACTGCTTTGCTTGGCTGCATTTCTTTGAGAGAACTACAGGAAATAAGCAAGGCTGTGGATGACACGTTAGCATCCTCCTATCAAATTCCATTCAGCCTGGATCTTCCAGGGACGTTAAAGAGGTATTTAAATTTCAGTGTTGTCAGAGGTGTAGTCTCTTGTATCTTCCCAGCGTACTGTTGAATTGGCTGTCAGTTGTTTTATTCCTAATTGTGCCAGCTAATTAGCTGGATTCAGACACTTCAAAATTTTCTAAGAACAGATGTTGAAGTTCTAATATTAATATACTTCCTTGGGAAGGAAGACACTGTAGTTACTTTGAAGGTCTTGCACTTAATATGTTTTTATGGTAAAGAGCCACCTACAGAAAGCATATGTGTGCATCAGCTGTTAACACCCTATCATCAGTTTAAACTATTTCTTGTTAACTGGAGGAATTTTTTCCCCTGCTTGGTAATGCAGTAATTACAACATAGTTCTCACAGCCCAAAAGCGTGTACTAGGTACCATACAAATAAACATTAGACATGCTTCTTGCTTCAGTGAACTTCCAAACATCATAAAGTCCGATGTGATGAGTGTTAGGCTCAGGCAGTGGACTCTGGGTAGGGAGGAAGGGATAGAGCATGAAGGCTTTTGGGACACCTACAGTTAAATAAATGCACAGTGTATGGTTCCTTTAAATGGAAAAGTAGTTACTCTTGATAACCTTTTGGAAATAACCTCATCTTTATGTAAGAAAGCAATAGAAGCATTTCAGGGCCTAAACTGTACTGGCAGTCAATGGGATGTTGGTGATGGAAGTTTGAAAGTGTAACTGCTACTGTGTCACCAGGACAAAATAAAATTCCTGTTTATCCTAACTTGCATTTCTTCCAGATAAGCAATAACTATGTTGCTTGCGATTTTTTTGCTCCCTTCATGTTTATTGGATTTAGTGTGGTTATATTAACATTCATGAGAAAGTGCTGCTCATGTGTGCTAATTTATACAGATCTTTTTTAAAGTCAGCAGAACACTTCATGGAGGACATATTCCTCTCTTTTGAGGTTTGTTTAAAATTTTAAATTAGGATATAGGAAATAATTTCTTGAATTAAATTTAGCTTGTTTTAGTAGTATCTTACACCTGTGTTTCTGAGATTGAGGAATACAAGGTCTCAAGCAGCCTGTCTGAGAACCTGTGCTTTGATTTGAGTTTCCTCTTAGTTTTGGATTTGCTTACGAAGGAACATTCAGATTTTTTTTCTATCACGTTGCTGATGCAACATTTGCACTTAACTCTTTGGGAAATTATTTAAAGATGATTTAAGTTAGCACTGGTTCAGGAGGAACTTGCTCCGAGTTCTTCGCTAACCGGCACCATGAATAACACAATCACTTGAGGGAATACAGGCATTCATTATTCAGAGTGGGTTCAGAACCTTAATGAAGGTTTAGAATTAATGTCTTTCCTTGCTGTTAATTTTTAAAAGATACCTTAAATTGAACTTTTCTGTTTTAGTTTGTTCATCAACTTTGTGTGACCAGGGCCAATGATCAGGTGCTTCTGCTCTCTTTACCATAGCTGGAGTTCTCCTATTGCAAGTGGAAACAGATAAATGCTGGTTGGGGCTGCACAAGCAAGCATACTTAGGCAGGCGTCTGTGGTAGCCTTGGGGAACAATATAAATCTCCTATGTCATGTTATAGTTGTGTGCTCTTGTCAAATCCCAAAAGCCTTTTCTGACCAGAACTAATGTCAGTGATGTAAATGCCCACCTATGTCATGGTCACGTGGAAGTTAGGGTCCTTGGTTCAGAACGTGGAAGCTCTGCATTTAAGACCTCTGCAGCTTGTCTGGATCTGAACCTACAGCCTCAGAGCAAGCTCTTACCTGCTGAGGATTTCAGTGTCCTGGCAGGGAGCATGCTCCTTCACATTTCTTAAGCTGGGCCTTAATGTAGCCAGGAATGCAAAAGCAGAAATCTGGCACAGGGCCAGAAGGCTAATGGTTAAGAGGAGATCTGACTCTGGGAGAGTGAAAGTGTAGGAGAGGAGTAATGGTTATAGCACTCAGCTGAGATGAGAGAGAGACCTGATGGTCAGAGTTGTTGAGGGAGCTGGCAACTGTCCATCAATGAGATTTTATATATACATATATATATAAATTTATTTTTCCTGCTTCTTCTTAACTTGAAGGCAAAGTGAGCTGGTAGGAATGTATCACGACCTGACCGATGAGCCTGTCAAAGAAGCAAGGTACCACTCACTGTTTGCTCATCAGCTTCTCTTCCTCTCTGCGGGAGAGTGTGTCTCTCTTTGAATTAAAAACACCTTGTAGGTGTTTTGTCTACATGATGTAGTTTCTTGGTCTGGTGAATCCCATTCAAAATCTTGCCCAAGTGTTGTATATGCTGTGCCTGCTGCTTTATTGAAAAATGCACAAGCTGCCCTGGGAGCACAGACTGAAATCTCCAGCCCAGCTGTGTAACTAAACCACTTGACTTTATCATGTGGCTCCTTCATTGCCTTTGGTTCTCAAATCTCTTTTCCCAAACCACTTGCTGCTCTAGGGGGCTGAAAGCATCCCAGAGCTGTGCTTGTGTGATGGTCAGCAGGCACATTTCCAGCATGGGCTCTCAGCCACTACTTGCTCCCATGACAGGCTATATATCGAGAAGGTCTGAGGGGAAGAATATGGTCCTACAACGGTTGTGGTTAATTAACACTGAGTTAGGCTCAATGTTAAACTGAACAAAGGGATGGGTGTCTTCCTTTGAAAGCTCTGCTGTCCATCATCATACCTCAAGTCCAGTGATCTTATGTCCACATCCAGTCATGCTCTGTTCTCTCTTCATGTAAGATGAAAAAACAACAAGCAGATAGTAAGACATCTGGTATGGATATACCTCCTATGTGCCTATGGGCATCCTCTATATTGTCATGCAATGACAGAATAATTTAGGAGGTCATCTTGTCAAACCCCTGCTCAAAGCAATGCCACAGTTTCCAAGTGAGATCAAGTCGCTCAAGGTCCCATCTGAGTTTTGAATCTCTCCAAGGATGTGGATTTTGCAGCCTTGCTAGGCATCCTGCATTCACCACCCTTGCTGTGAACCTAGCCAGAATTTCCCTCATTGTGACTTGCGTTGGCTTATCCTAAATCAGTACTTCTTGTGAAAGGCAATTGTATATTAGGTAACAGGTTAAAATACTTGACAAAGCCAGTTCAGCATATGTCGTGGTTTAACTCCGG
>NW_010252014.1:1389-2594 GCF_000690775.1 Eurypyga helias | reverse complement strand
TGGAGACAGACCCACATCACGTTACGGGGACGAGGCATCAAGAGCGTAAGTACCGACACCAGTGCTGCCTTCCGGGACTCGGTGTAGCACTGCGCTGCTCGTCTTGTGGGTCCAGTTTCAGCCCGTGTTTTCCTCCTCTGATCCCTGCCCATGGAGTTGGCAATTCAGGATAAACGAGTCACTGTGTGTTTGTCAAAATAGGTTTTTTGCAAAAAAACCCCCCACCCACAGCGACCGACAGAGAGGAAACGACCAAACGGCCTGCCCTGAGCTGCCTCGTGGGGCCGGTTTGCGGGGAGTCACCGTGTGGGAAAGAGCAGTCTGAGGGGCAATGGGGTGCTGTAGCTGGGCTTCCCGAAAGCCTCTGTCAAGATTCCTCCTGAACAGAGCTTTAAATCACAGAGTGTCCTGGGACAGGCAGAATAACCCCCTGTGGATTGTGAACTTGCTACACCAGGGCAAAGATACCCCAAATCAGTCATTCTTGGTAATTCAGGGAGGTTATATGTGCAATCTCACATGGTTTCATAGAATCCCAGAGCGATTTGGGTGGGAAGGGACCTTAAAGCCCCCCCAGTGCCACCATTACCCCTTGTCCTGTCACTACAGGCCCTTGTAAAAAGTCCCCTCCCAGCTTTCTTGTAGCCCCTTCAGGTGCTGGAATGCTGCAATAAGGTCTCACTGGAGCCTTCTCTTCTCCAGGCTGAACAAGCCCAATTCCCTCAGCCTGTCCCCATAGCAGAGGTGCTCCAGCCCTCTGAGCATCTTCGTGGCCTCCTCTGGACTTGCTCCAACCGGTCTGTGTCCTTCTGATATTGGAAGCCCCAGTGCTGGACGCAGTACTCCAGGTGGGGTCTCTCTCACAAGAGCGGAGCAGAGGGGCAGAACCCCCTCCCTCACCCCCCTGGCCACGCTGCTCTGGATCCAGCCCAGGATCCGGTTGGCTTTCTGGGCTGCCCCTGGGTGTTCGCAGGGATCCTGCCGAAGGGGAGAAAGGAGGGGACCAGAAATGAGAAACCATAATCCTGAGTGGAGTAAAGAGGCTTCTGTGGGTCGTCTGTGGCTGTTTCGCTGCTGCGGCCCACGCTGCTTCCTTTTGCTGCCGTTCTGCGCTCCAGCTGATCTGTTTCTCTTCCCAGGTTGTTTTCAGAGGGGAGAAAGGGCAAGGAAGACCTGGGGAGATTGGACTGGATGACGTGACCTTG
>NW_010252014.1:0-1353 GCF_000690775.1 Eurypyga helias | reverse complement strand
CAGAGCCGTCGCCGCTGGGCCTGCCGAGCTTTGGCACGGAACTGCACGGAGAGGCAGGAAAAGTGCCAGGAGAGTGACAGCTTCAGGGGTCTGCTGAGTGCAACCTCCCTGGCAATTCACCCCAAACCATGGGATTGAGGAACTCCCATCCTGTGCTGCTTGTTTCTGTTAATCCTGACCTCTCAACCGCAGCTGATGTCTGAGCTGGACCCCGTGAGGCCTGCTGAGCGCTCACACCGAGAGCAGGGCTGAAAAAGGGGGAACGCGCTCCCCTGCCGGCGGCGCCCGGCGACCGCTCCAGCTCGACGTCCTCGTGCCACCCGCCGCTCCGTCCCCGATCAGATCTGATCCGCAGCTTCAGTCACCGCAGATGCGCGGAAGCCTGGACCTGAACTCTGGCTCTGACCTCTGGAAGAAGGTTTGCTCCCTGCTAAACCGCAGCTACGCTGGTCTTTGGCCTGCAGTAACGACCAGCAGCTCCGTGGAGCAGCAGCGCGTCCTGGGAGTTGCTACGGCTGCGTGTTGTCTGCGCCCGCGGGGTATTGCCCGGGGTGTGCGGTTCATGCTTGGGGGGCGGCCCGGGGGGGCGGCACAGCCCGGCATCCCGCTCCTCGTGCCCAGGGAGCCGTTACCGGCCGGTTCACGGGGCTCGCTGAAAGCTGCCGGAGCGTTTCTCCCCTTGCGACGCGCCGACAGCAACAGACCAAACCCTGACCTGGTAGCGCTGCACGTTGGCCTGGAGCTCGGGAGCGAGTGCCCCAGGGATCCAGGTCCTGCCGGACGTTCCCGCTTCGGCTGCGGACGGAGCAGCCCAGCGCAGACCGTCCTGTAAGGCTGGTCCTGCCGGCACTCCCGGGATGTTCCTTCCCGGAGTGGTACCGACCCCGCGTAAGTGTGTGAGCAACCCCAACGTGCCTGGGGTGATCCATCCCAACGCTCCGTGTTCCATCCGGCCCTTCGGTACGCAGCAAACACGTTGCTCCGTAGGACTAGAACAGCTCGAGCTGGAACGAAGTATTCATGGGAACTTGGGGCTGATCCTTTAGTTACGTCTCTTGCATGTGGTGGGCAGTTTTCCAGGGAATTCTTCTGTTGGGTTTGGGACTTTGTAGGGGAGGATCATCGCCCTCACGGCTGACAGTTGGAAATGTGACAAAAGTAATTGTAACCCTTCAGAAAATGACAGGAAACTGGTAAAACGTTGTTAGTGGTGCAGCCTTAACGTGTGTGTGGAAGAAATCCGTCTCGGGCCTTTTAAATCCGACGTGAGATAAATGTCAGCTCCCCGTCGTGGCAGAAAACCCGTCGGGTTTAGAGAACGCCCCGTGAGCCTGGCGCAGCGACGCAAGCGCA
>NW_010252013.1:12180-31268 GCF_000690775.1 Eurypyga helias | reverse complement strand
TGAGCCAACTGTGCCCATAATAAAACATTTGCAGGGCCTGAACTGTAGGCTCTGAGGAAGAAAAGATTACTGATCACCATCAAAGGAATTTGGCTTGTGCAAAAACTGAAAAGGGGAGATGTGGGAACATTTCTAGAAGAACGTGGACATGCCCTGAAGTCCATTTGTCGGCGGCGAAGATAACTCTATGAGTTACAAGCGAAACTGTTTCTTCACAACATCCACAAGCTTATCTATCTCTTGGTTTAAACTCACTGGTTCCTTTTAACGTATCACGGTCCTAAAACTGATTGGTGGAGAATGCGGGCAACTCCCTTTTGGCCTTGTTCTGCCAATTCCAAGGATGCAGCCAGGTGCCCACAATCACGCATTACTTCAGGGCATGTCCACATTCTTCTAGAAATGTTCCCCCATTCCCACAGCCACCCCAGCAGGGAACAGGGGTCCTGGGCCAGTCCTGTGGGGATGGGGCGAGGGCATCCCATGGGCCGGGACTGTCACCCCAGGGAAGAGCCAGTATCCCACAGCCCGGGCGCCTGGCATAGCTCAGGGCTTTTGCAGCAGCCTGCGATGGGAGAATTACGGGGTGTGCTCCTGGGCAGGGAGGCGAGGCTGACACCCCCATCCCGGCACAAGCGGCCAGGCCAACGCTGCGCTAACAGCTGCGGCAGGGGGGAATTCAGGCAGATGCGACCAAGCAAAGGGCTCCACAGGGTCAGTGTTCAGACACCCAGGAGGTGTGTTTTATTGCAAAGAAAACAAAACCACATCCCTGTCGCTTCCAGGGGCAGACGCGAGTGGTTCCAAGTGCTCTCGGGGAGCGATCCCAAGCAGGGGCTGGGGCTTGCAGACAGTCAAAGTCCAGCAGGAACAAGCACGTTCCAAGAACCGCTGGGAGCCTGGCTGTCAGCTGAGATAAGCCCATGAGGCTTTCGTGAGCCAGCACAGATGAAAGTGCTTGTTGTCCCTGACTGTTCAAGCTGCCCCAAACACTCTGAGAAGGAGAGATGTGCTCCTGCGTGGCTGCGAAGGTGGACAGGAACAGACAAGCTGCTGACGGCATGGGCTGCAGTGGGATCCTGATGTGACGCTCCAAGGTCATTCTGCAATAATCCGTCTGATAATGTATCCTCAATTCACACTGCATCCTTTGCCCAGAGGGATCCTTAAGGTGGTATCTCAAACTGTATTCTCGACCTGCATTACATACTCCACAGCACAGCTACCGGGTCACTTCTCATTGTTTCTTTACACCCCACGTACCACAAGGAAGTCTGCAGGACACAAAGTCCTAGCACGTGTTGAACTCCACATTATAGACGCTGTGCTAGACACCTGGGCAACATCTGGGAGTAATCTGCAGCTTGGCCATCCCAGACTACATCTGGCCACCGTCCCAGAGATGGAGAGCCACCCTGATCTTGGCTGTGCATCCAGCCGATGCCATCGCCGACGTTCCCTGGGGCAGAGAGCTCCTCGCACCAGCACCTGACGCCCTCTCTGAAGAACCACCTTCATTTCAAGCCGGAGCCTCTGCTTTCTGACCATGCTCCCTAGGAGGAGAGGGGGCGACCGGAGGAGGAAGGGGAGAGATGGAGACGAGACCCTGCATTGCTACTCAGGGCCTGGAGACCGGTGACTCCAGGAACTGTCCCATCTCATTGCTTTGCTGACGGGGATGTCTTCACACAAACCATCCCTTACGTGCGTGGTGCGGGCCCCTCTGCTCACAGGTAAGCCCAACAGCCCCCCATGAATAAAGCAGGTGACTGGCCGAGGCAGGTCATAGAAAACATACCCAGAGCTCAGAGGGGAGAAAAAAAGTTGTGGGTTGTTGGGGTTTTTTTAAATTATTTTTCGCCTCCAACTCCCAGCAGCCACCAGGTGTCAGTGAGCCCAAACGTCTGGTAGATGGGACTACAGTGAAGTCCTAGTAGGTGGAAAACAGTTTTCCAGGAAATCACTTTGTCTCCTGTATCTGCTGTCGCCTGGAACACCGCTCCAAGAAGTCCAGCTTTGACAGTTTTTGTTAAAAAGAAGTTTAACTATATTAAGGTGATAGAAAAGCTTCCTGTTACAAATGCTAAGACAAAGTTTCTCTTCCTCTTTACATCCTCCCTGTGCAGAGCTGGAAACCCAAGCACTGAACAAAAGAGTAAGTGGGCTATCAACAGCCTCTCTACAGTGCTCACCAGCCCGCAGGTCCCCTGAGATGACCGGTCTCTGCAAGGCTGGCAGGAGAAGGACAACAGTGCAATTGACTTAACAAGATCAGCCTAGTGCAAAAAAATGACACAGAGAAAAAACAAATGGTAAAGGTATAAAAAGTACCACCAGACTAAAGTGAAACACTATTAACCAGTAGATTTCTGAGCTAAACTGAGATCATACAGTAAAGTGAACCCTGTCAGAGACAGCAGAAAAGCATTCGCAGCCTCGTGAGGGCCACCCCTAGACACTCTCAAGACTGCCTGGATGCTCCAGACACAGAAGAGAGCTCTGGAGTCTCTGGAAAACCTTCAGGCCATAAGCAGCCAGAAGAGCAAAGCAGGAGAACTTGCCAGCTAACAAACCCACATAACCCCCTTGGTTTCTTTAAAGTCTGAAGACTTCACACCAGATCAGGAGGTGCTGAGCCCAGCCAGAAGCATCACTTTAACAGCACCTTGTTGTTTCTCTGAATTAGTAGTGGAGAGAAAACAGGGCAGCAAAGCAGCTCCTAGCAATGAAGCGCACCAAGGAAGTGCTTTGTGGGTGAACTGATTCACATCTGATTGATGGCATTATCTTTTTAATAGCCACTGGGCATTAAAAACATATTTAATGAGTATTATTGGACTTAAGAAACATTTATATGGTGAAACTGCCTACAGGCCACGGCCATGCCAGGCCCTGTTATGCTAAGTGCTATACAAACTCAAACTTTAACTCCATGCTTTAATTTACTCACCATACCATAACAACAACTTGGGTTTAATCCTGTGAGTCCCAAAGTGCCATCAACACAGCCACCGAATTTGTGCAGTTTCACTGCACAGACCCACCAAGCTCAGCAAGCCATCAGCAAGGGGCAGTCAGAGAAGAGCCACGTGTGGCAGTCCCTGTACATGGACTGTCCCCCGTTACTGACCTCTGGGGCAGGAGAGGGAACGCATCTGAGCATCTCTGCAACCCTACCAACAGGATTCAGGAGGAGCTGATGGACACCATCTCCTATATAACACAGGGAAAGGTATGGAGGCAGAATAAACACACTGAAAATTGGAATCTGGGTAGGAAACCAAAGGCTATCACCTTTCTTAAATCCCTAATAGACGGATACCAACATGGTCCTACATCGAGGTGATCTGTGATTCAGTTTGTATGCAAAGCGCTATGCAAAATGAAGCAACAGACACTTGGACCTTGACTTTAGGCACTCACATCAGAGATGAACATGCTAAAAATATCTATACATACGGGGGTAGATTTACAGGCTCGGCATCAGGCTGCATACCTGGCGTCTTTCTGTACAAAGGTTCCCTTAAAGACCAAATGAGAAGCTGCACCTCGCAGTAAGCAAGCATGCAGATCACTGTAACAGAGAGGAATACTGTTGCCTCTGACCAAAGCAAGGCCCTCAATCCCTCCATGACAAACGAAACAAACGTTCTGGGATTTCAGGCTTGATAGTAGTTCTGAGTCTCAGTTTAGGCAGGGCTCAGAGAACAATTATGCATATTCACGTGCCTTTTATGACACATCTTCAGGGAGCTGGAGTCTCCAAGTTGCCTGAGGCGTGCCTGAGAAATGTTCATTGGGGAGCTCTCGGATCTGATTCTCATCCCATCTAAACTGGCTTTTACACTTGCTTAAATGCAGTGATTTTAAAGATGTTACCCCAACTTACGTCTCTGGGACATGAAACACTTATTCCCCTCAGGGCAGGATGCCGATAAGGAAACAAAGGACCAGAAATTTATCTGAGTTTTTACTTTTCTCCCTGTCTAAAAGGTCTCACATAGTCTTTATATTTACCTCAAAAAGACCAACTGAAACCAAACTACCCTGGAAAACAGAACAGGAATGGAAAAGGCCTGACAGTCTAGAACTGAGACTTAGATAAGGGATACTTTGCTGCTGGTTTCACAGGCTGTTGCATGAAAGAGGCAGGTGAATGTCCTTTTGGAGCAACTCTCCAACCTAAAGCAAGTTTCCAGCTAAGATGCTGCACCATGGCACCAAATTCTCTGCAATCAGTCAAGCAAGGGTAAAGTGCTCAAAATTTGCAAACTCAGCTTGGAACTGTGGAGCTGAAAACGGGAGCGAGGCTGTTTGCGGTGCAAGGGGGGAAATGAGATGACAGCAGGATGCTTCCTCCAGATGTAAACATCAGTGCAGCTAATTAACAGCTGAATGCTAGAGCACTAAAAAAAAAAATTAAAAAAAAAAAAATCAATCTCTTTCCACACATTGAATGCAAACTTTGCCCAGGACACTGACTGAGTCTTGGCTCCCTCCACTCAGAATGCACAGGTTTTACTGCGCCTGCAGGGACTGAACGTGATCTCAGGGTCAGGATCTTGGCTGCCACAGCTCCCACTAGACTCCCAAAGTGAATTTACTCCCCAAAGCTGGACTCTCAGTGGCAGATTAGCCTCACTCCCTTGTTTCTCAAGCCCAGCCACTCTCAGCCACTACCAGAGAGCTACAGTAAGTGCATTTAAAGGTGATGAAAGCATTGGTGCTACTGATAGAAATACACACAGAGAGACCTACACACCCACCCCTCCCGCTTCCCTCTGTTCAGTGATCCTCCTGGCTCCAAGCCTCAGACGCAGGCTCAGAACTTCTATCAAGAAAACTTGCCCAAAGACTTGACCTGTCCCAAGCCTTTAAGAAGTTCCTGAGAAGCCACCTGATCCCGTGGTCCAACAGTCAAGACAGGAGACAAATGCATTTAAGGAGGTGGTTCCCTCCCCTGTTTTTCTAAAGATGTGTGTCTTCCTCAAACACATCCACATCCTCGCTCGCCTGCTTATTGATCAGGACATCCCAGCTGTCGGGGCCATTGATGGTGTTTCCACCGTTCACGCTTGGCTTCTTCTCCTGCATTTCCGACTGGCTGTCACTGGCCACGTCCAAGGTGGGGTTGTCATGGCAGCCATTCTCAACAAAGCGCAGCTCCTCACCGTGCGACTGCAAAGGACAAGAGGAAGACAGAGACAAAGGAGGAGTGGTCGTAATGCTGCTGAGAAGCACCACCAGACCAGGCTATAAGGGTCACCGAGGACTTTGTGGGGTCAGTGGGAAAGGGCGAATTTACCCCTAGCCCAGCCCTCTGTGGAAACAATCTGTCCTGAGCACAGCAAGAGACAGGTTTGCATCTCTCTTATGCCTGAATGGGCTCCCTTGCTGCTCCAGCACAGTATCCAGCTATGTCCAGTAAGTGGACAGGGGAAAACAATTTCCTCTCAACTTTCCAATCCTCTTCTCCCCAAGGGCTAAGAGCCTGGCCACCTTCTCCACTCGCCCAGTGCTCACCATGTTCTTCATCTTGGGCAGGCGCCTCTGCCAGCAGTTGTATATGAGCCCCAGTACAATGATGATGGCACAGATGGAGCCAATGATCACCAGTACCACAAAGAGCTTCCCATAATCACTGCGTGTCTGGTTGGGGTGTGACTGGCAGCTTGTGGTGGTTGAGTAGTTCTGGATGCCAATCTGGAAGGAAGAAAGGGGTACACTAAATCTGCAGTCAGGTGGGATCCTGTTCAGACTTTCCAGGATCCAAGTACAGCACCATCACTGTGGGCAGAGGGTTGTCAGGGTGCACCGTCTTACATGACTAGAAGGCACATAACTAAATAGAACACCATCTTCCACGAAAGCTGACATGTCAGCAAATGAGGACAGTAGGCACAATCCTATCTTGATCACCTGCACAGAGATCACATCTATGTGCAAGACAAGGAGGCTTTCATTGAAAAAACTGCCCAGGATAAACTGTGGACTACTGAGGGGTGCTGAAGCTTTGGTGACTGTTTGACAGAGAACATAACCATAACAAAGAAGTTTCCATTAAAGCTCTGGTCCTAAGAGGGCATAGTAGTCTTTCCGAGGTCTTGAAAGTGGACAGCTGCCTGCTGATCCAAAAAGCTTAGAAATAGCTGCCCTGGAAACGGGCCCCCTGTGGTTGTCAGCAAAGGCCAACATCAGTCCCAGTGACTTGGCAGATTTCAAACAGGTTACGTATCAATTCCATATGATGGGTGTAAGAGAATATCCTCCCTCCTCCTCCCAGTCTCATGCTAGAGCAAAGTCAGTCCAATGAGCAGAGTTTCGTTACTGACAGGGCCGGAGAGTCGGAGGCGTCTGGCGAGGCTGTTCTAGTAGGATGCACCTTAACAGAGGGTCACAGTTGCAAAGTCAAACCTTGCACCAACACGAATCCTCTTTCCTGGACAGTTCTAGCTGCTGATACTTCAGTGTCACAATTTCTACAGGGTTGGCTTTTTGCACTCTCTGGTGTAAGCCAATCAATACAGCACCGAACACTTAATTTGCTTTAACTGCACCAATTTGTTAAGCCAAGGAAAAACCCAAGAGCAGGCAGCCAGCAAGGCAGTAGCCCAACTCTGTCACTAAAAATCAGCAGAATCACTCCAGCAGCGTACAAAACCCAAGCAGAACCAGGCCCTCAGTGCCTACATATCCTGTAGGCCTAAGGGGCAAAGTCACAGATCATGGAACTAACTTGCCCTCATCTCTACCCTCTTCCAAGCCGCCCATGTTAGAGGGGAACACATGAGGGCTAGAAGCAGCTTGCAGAGGAGTCTGACACCCATTGCCTCTGGTCCTCTGCTACCCTTGTGCAGGCAGATGTCTAAAGGAGTAAAATGCAGACCCTGGGATTGCAGGAAGGTGGTGTGTGAATGTGTCCTGTCTAGCACAGGCATCTCTCCCACCTCCTTCAGCAAAGCCTGAGCTACTGAGAGCTTACATCTACTGATGTAAATCAGCTATAGGGTGAGGAGGGCCAAATCTGGGGGTCTGCAGCACCCACACTGCCACCAGCAATAGCGTAGGAGGAATGAAACCAAGTATCCCAACAAAATGAATGTGTGAAAAGCAGCTTCACAACCAAGCCATAAAAGCAGGGAGGGAATAACCCATAGTTACTCTCTTAACGGGAGCAGACATTTGATGGCCTGGCAACTACCAGAGAGGGGAGAAGAGAGTTTGCCAAGTGTCTGACTCATCTGTTTGCCTGCTGTGGGTTCAACACTCAGACTGAGATATGCTCCCAGTTTTCAAGTTGCTTATTTTAATTGTATAGCTAGTCTTAACAAATGGATGCAGACAGACAGGATCTTACCTCGGCTAAGCTCCTCTTAACATCCCCCAGTGCCATGAGAACATCTTTTGTAGGGATAACACCTGTAAAGAAGGAGAGGAAGAGATCAGTGCTGCTCTTGACTCAGGTTAGCTCAGTCAGATGTACTCATCAGTCTGAAATTCCCAGCAGGATGGAGGCAGAGGAATACACATTTTTGTTCATTGGTACGTTATGTTAGGAGGCTGAAAGAACAAACTGACCACAGCCAAGGGTACCTCCAAATATTCTTCAAAAAGTTAAAAAATCCATGCATGAATTGACACCAAAGGTATCTAGGTACCCTCTCTGCAGCCACAGCAGTTCTCAGGATCTGTCTCTGCTTTGGGACTGAGCAGCAACCCCCAAAAAGTCATGGAGGCAGGTGCCTATGCTGCCCAATCCAGCCTCCCTGCCCAGAGCAACTTGATCCTGAGCTGCAACATTCCAGATGTTCCCTCGGAGCTCTGCACTCACCGATCGCAACCTTCACAGGTGTGTTTTGCTCTGCTGAGCACCTCAGCAAGGTGGTGCCTGGCACAACAGCAGAGGCTGCAGGAGGTGTGCTGCAACAGCTCTGCTCCCAGCAGCACACAGCTCCAGCCAGGGAGCCACCAGACCACTCTGAGCCACCTCCTCCTGGGAGCCCCATCCCTAACAGCTCCCAGGATGCTCTCCCAGCCAGGAGAGCAGGAGCAGTCAGGGAGGATTTAGAGACTGAGGCTCATTTCTCCCTTCACTTGCACAGCAGTTAACAGAGGAACTGAACAAAAGCATGATTCTCCAGAGCAGAAAATACTTTGATTCCTGAGATCTCTAAACTCAGCGATATTTCCTAGCCTGGCTGTGCTGCTGGAGTTGAGACTTGCTTTCCTCTCCAGAATGTCCCATCTCATGATGGTGTGAAAGTTTTAGTTTAGAAGACCGAATGCTCACCAAAGCCTTTTCATTGGTGCTTGGTCCAGCACAAGGGCTTGGGAGAGATGCAATGATTTAAGGCATCAATACAGCAAATACCACTTAAATGTTGGATCTATTTTTCTGTCATTGTGGAGCGCTTTAGAATACTGTTGGGGTTTTTTCATATAGGCCATGTCACCATTATAGGCCCCTGTCACTAAGCAGCCAGCAGAAGCAGTACAGGAAAAGCACCCCCCTACCAGAAGGGGATTAAAGTGAGGGTAAAATGTTCCAGCCCACTTTTCACGGTCAGGTTTTGTTTCTTTAGGGATGCAGGGGAGGCATCAGGACTCACTCAGTTCAGACAAGACTTAAGAACCGTTAAGTAGCGAGCCAAGAGCAGGTTGTCATGTCCTGCCACTGCAGCGGCCTGCCCACAGAGGAGAGTATATAAGCACTGGGAGAAAGCTGACAGATGCTCGAGTGAAGACAATCCAGGGAGGGAGCAAAGCAGAAGACAGAGCTTCACGCAAGCCGTGAGGGACAAGCCAGAAGGCAGATGCAAAAAAAAAAAAAAAAGGTGTCTTATGTCCTCAGTCTCTCTCCATCCCTGAAGTCCTGTTAACACTGGGAACGGGTGGGATTCAAATGGACTGGAGAGCAAAAGCTTCTTCCAACCAGGCTGAGTACCTCCCTGTGACAGCTCCTTGAATATAGCCCCCATCACGGGAAGGCTGCTTCTCCCAGCACTTACCCTGTTCCCCTGCCAGTGTCATTAGCAAGTGCTTGTCGTTCTCATTGGGTTTGCTCAGAGAGATCAGCCAGCGGTCCTGCAGTCCATCCGCCTGCCTGGAGAAGGCATCCTCCACCAGTGCCAGCAGCTGGGGACCCCTCTCCAGCCGAAACTCCTCCTGCCACAGGAAAGGGACCGTGGTGAGCGCATGGAGGGAATGGGGCAGATGTAGCACTGCAGGGCTGGCAGGCTGCACAGCCCAGACCCCCGAACCAGGCGTGCCCAAGAGCCAGCAATGCTAACCCTGGTGCCACACTCCCCTGCACATCCCCAGCATCCCAGGCTGGACCCACATATATCTGACACACCAACCCTCCTCCTCAGCTCCTGCAGCACCATACGCCCCACACTGTGCCAAGCCCCGACCCCCAGCACACCGGGATCCTGAGGTGACATCACTCTGTAAGGCAAGAAGGGAGCAGCCAGGCTCTTCCCACAGCCAGCGCTGGGTCAGCGGGAGCTGCTCAGTCTGACATGCTCCAGTCATCCCTCCGCGGGCTCCTTTGCCGCTTTCTCACTCCTGTGTTTCTATTCTTATCTCCAGTTGCCATGCCAACTTGAAGGCCACACAGATGATTAATAAAATGGAGAGCTCTTGTTGCCATGGCAATTCAAAGCGCTCAGGGCAGGCACAGGCCTGTGCCGAAAAAGGCCTAATTGGAAAAGACACCGATGACTGGGGCTTGAATCACAGGGGCCTGCCAGTGCCTTGTCTCATCGGGTTAAGGGTTTCAGCACGGGAGGCAGGAGGAGCAGCGTGAGGATGCAGTGCCACACTGCTCAGCTGCGGCTCCAGCCCACAGCCCGCCGCCAGCCCACAGCTCCATTTTGGGGGATGTGGGGAAAGTGGGAGCAGCTGAGCGCAGGAGGGGGACAGAGGTGAAATGTTTCCAGTGATGGGGAAAGCAGAGATTGCAGAGCACTGATAAATTCTCCATGGTGGAGAAGGAGCTGTGAAGGAGCCTGAACGCACACGCACTGAGGAGGTCACCTCCCGATGCGCAACCAGGTACCACTGTTGGGTCAGATCCTGCAGCCCTCACTTGGGCAAAATTCCCAGGTATATCGAGTGGGAGATGTGCCCAGGGAGAGACTGAAGTGACATCTTTGCCCAGAGCCCATTAAGAACATAAAGGGGCTGCCAGTTTAACACAGCAATACAGGCATCATCCCTGCAGCAGGTAAAAGCCTGGTGCTACGGGGAATATGAATTGCTCAAGGTGCAACCCTCTGGAAGGAGCTAAGAACCTTCCTTGTCCCTTGGCTTTCCAGTGGGACTCGGTACCGCAACAGATCAGGGCATCAAAATGTAGGAAGTATGTGAGGAATCCACACACACGCTAAAGTTAAACCACAGCACTTGCAGTGTAGGTTCTCCCTTGCAACCCTGGAAATCCAAACACCACAGGGCTCAGATACAGAAACCAGAAAACAAAAGGGACAGGCAGAGGGTGAGTTGCTTGCCCAAACTGAGCAAATTACCAAGGGTAAGAAACAAAGAGCTTGATTCCAGCTTCAGCCATGCAAAGTGGTAATGGGAGGCAGGGAACAAAGTGATGTTCGTGTTAAATATGTATGTTGACAAGTGCCCTTTTGAGTAAGGGGGAGGACAGCACAAATCATTCGCCAGGAAATATGTTTTGAAACATGAAATCAAGTAGAAAAACAGTTCAGTCCTGCCTATCCCAGGGCACTGTCTTCTTTCAGCATGGCAGAACTGAGGATTCACAGCAGACACAATTTGGTCAAAAGACATCTGCACATCTGTTTTTTCAGTTCTTGCTCTTCCAGTGGCTTAAACAACACGAGTGCAAGTGACCACGGGAAGGGAGCTACTACGTATTACAAAATTAACCAGCATTTAAACTCTACAGAGGTGGCAGAAAGCACAATGGGGATTAGCACACGGAGGAAACAGGGCAGCAGGACTCTGGTTTTTCAAGGACTCATTTTCCGAGTTGCAATTGTGAACTGTAGCAGAGATACTGAAAACCCTCCAAAGAGCAATCTGGTTTGCCTAAATCAGCAGTAAAGAGACTGACTTTTCATCTACCCTTAAAGCAACCAGCATGCTTCATTGCACACAAGAATTCCCCTTTTCCCTGTCCTCAAAAAGTTCAACTTAAAAAAAAAAAAAAAGCAACGCACCCCAACAACTTACCAGCAGTGGAAATAGGTCAGTGCTACAGAGCCACCCTGCAGAAACAAACCCAGCCAGCTCTGTCCAGAGCAGGAGCGGCAGAACGCCGCGAGCGCGCAGACACGCGAGGCCAGAACAGTTCCCAGATGAAACATTTTGGTCTCGGGCTGTCAGGCTCGTAATCGTTTCTTAGAATTATGAAAGACACCTTGACCCTAGGCCTTTCACAACTGGTTTTAAAGTGCCTGATAAAAGGCCCAGCAGAGGTGAACGAGCCCTTTTACCAGGGATGCACAAGGGGCGCTGGGCTCATGAATTAACGGCAGCTTTACAGGGATGGATGGACAGGCATTGGATTAGCAGAGCGTGGCTGGTTAACAGACCCAGATAACACACGAGATAACAGGGTGGGGAGAAGAGGCACTTAAGGAAGATTTAGTGACAGCTGCTTGACACTGAACCATTCACACGGCAAATGGGGAGTCCCTAATTCCTCTGAGCCATCAGGGGAACATTACTATATCCTGGCAGGAAGGGAAGCAAGAGGCAGAGCAGGAAGGAGAATCACACTTCAATCCTGCCACGTTTCCTACCAGTGAGAGGTGCAACATTAAAGGCTCCCATGTCTCATGACAATCCAGGTACTGACTGGCACTGACTAACAGCCAGAAGTTAGTCAAAATCCAGTATGGGACTGACATTTGCTCAGACTTTGAGTAAAATCATCTCTCTCCACCCACTCTTTTCCCTTTTGGAGAACTGGAATATTTCTGTCCTCCTCCATTTCTCTCCACAGCCTCTACAGGGAAGTTGAGATTTAAATGTTTTGCAGTGAAAGCAGACAGCAGGAGCTGTGCCTGCCTCCACTTCTCTAAGCACGATTCCCCCTTCGCCATCAAATCTCTTCAGACCGACTTACACAGTCAATGTTATCCGACATATTCAGGATGATGTAGTTTTTCCCCGCCAGGTTGCTCCAGTCTTTGCAGATCACCTGGAGAGACAAGACAAAGACAGCAGGGTTCAGGTAGGGAATGCAGCTCTCCTGTTGAAAGCATGGCATACAGAAGGGACAGGAGCAAGTGGCTGTGCCACACACCTGAGAAGCACTTCTCAAAGGAAGTAGCTGTCCTCTAACTCTCTGTACCATGGAGGAATCACTATTTCAGTGCTAGTGCAGGGGGCACGGACAAAGTTGCTGTGCCAGCTTGCCACAGCCCAGCCTACCTTCCACCTCCATCTAGACTCCAGGAGTATTCAGCACCCAGTGGAAAGCACTCCAGCCTGCAGTCTTATTCTGTATGTCACCATCAGTTAACACAAAACCTAACCAGGAGCCTCTGTGGGCCTTAAACTGGTGAGACAGGGCAGCACTTTGCAGGCAGGATTGGATGCACAGAGGGACTAAATGACTTGCTCAGGCTGCTGAGTACTGTGGGGCAGAAAGCAAAATTAAAAGCTTTCCCTGGTACTTTCTCACCAGTCAGCTCCCACTACCTATCCTCCCTTAACCAGCTGCCTGTTTGCTGGATTCAGGAACTGCAGTTCACCTCACACCTCCTCTCCCACAGGCTCCCTTAGACCAATATCCTCACAGACCACTGTACCCTGCTCCACCTGCTCTGCATCTGGTCCCTGCAGGCAGCAGCAAAAATAGCACTTCCTTCTCACGCCCTTTTCAGAAATCCTCAGGGCCGTTTTTGTCCTGACACTTCCAATAATGGAGGCTGAGGAAACAAGGAGCTTTCGTGGCTGTGGATGCCCCAGAGGGCAGGTGTTTATTAGAAGCAGGATTCTGTACAGCAGTTTGCTGGGGAAGATGCAAGGGAGCAGGGATTTCACCAAGGATGATGAATACCCTTAAAAAGTGCTGTGAAAAACTCCCCAAAATTCAGGTTTGGCTGGGTGAACAGAAGAAGCTGCTTCCACCAGTCAGACTCAGGGACGTGGGTAAGGTTAAAGGGTTAACCACCTACCAAGAAAAAGGTACCTAAATATCTCCATGGCAGCCTCCCACCCACTCCCTGTTCCCAGGGCTACCTGTGCCGAGTCCCAGGGCGGCTCTGTTGGCAGCATGGCCATGCGGGCATCCCCAGCCTGTGGTGACAAGCTCCTCTCTGCTCCCACAGTCTCGGTGGCTGACTCGGTGTCATTCCAAATGGGATCCAGCACAGGCTCATCAGTCCTGTCCCATGGAGATGCAGAAGTGGGGGGCTGCTCACTCTCAGGAAGAGTCTGGGTGCCTGGGGAGCTGCCTCCAGAAGAGGGTGTCCCCACAGGCGTTTCCACTGTCTGCTCCGTTTCAGTTAGCGCTGTAGGCTCCAGCATCTCCCACCCCACCGTAGTCTCTGAGATCTCTTCTCTATCCAAATTCTCTTCCCCACCAGCCTCCACTGTGGTCTCTGCAAACTCTGCTCTTGTGGTAGTCACAGTCAGCTCCGAATCTGCTCCTCCAACAGCCCACGTGTCCTCAGTTGTTACCTCGAAGGGCTCTTCTGAAATGCTGGGAGACCTTGAAGCAACAGTAGCAGAAAAAAAAGAGGACACAGGCAGAAGACCTGGTCCCATGCTGCTCCCAAGGTCTAAGCCTGGAGGAACAGAGTCCTCTTCTTGCCCTCCTACGGCTGCCTTGGTCACAATATCTGGCCCAGCAGAGGCTGTGGAAAACAGAAGGGAGAAGGAATCCTCTTGGCCCACTGGTTCAGAAGATGTAACCTCTGGCCCAGAGGTCTGGAGGTTCCCCACTCCTCCTCTTGAGTGGTCTATAGGGAGCAGCCCCTCCTCTTCCTCCAACGTGCTGGAGAAAGGCGTGTGCAAGTCAGGCTCAACAAATTCTGCTGGCGGCTGGACGGTGGCTGTTTCCCAGTTGTCTTTCACCTGTGTCCCATTGCCTTTCAGCAGGGTCTTCTGAGACACAGCAGGAAAGCTGTAATCTAAAAAGAGATCCAAACATTTCATGTCACATCCCAAGTAACCATGAACTCTGAAAGGCAGAGTTATATGTGCCTAGTCACAGATGGGGTCAAATGGCAGAGACACTCTAAGAGAGGGTAGCCTACCACTGGAAAGAACAATCCTGTCTGACAAGTGCAGTGCAACCTCCTGTGCTTCCCCAGCTCCATGTTCCATCCCAGCAAACCCACTTTCCCTAGGGATAATTCACACATTAATTTTCTCCACGCCTTCCTGTCCTGAGGCATTTTCCCAGACAGTAATAACAGTTTTGACACCTGTCATCTTTCAGGTGAAGTTGAGAGTGTTAGGAATAAGGACGGGACACAGAAATTCGTTTCAGATGGGATTCAGAAAAACATGGGGTGGTAGCCGTAGTCAGCCACAAGTTAAATGAGAAATACTAGGGAAGAGAAACAAAAGCACAGCAAACCAAATCCTACTCCGCCACAGCCAAGTAGTAGCACCAAAACCTGAATCAACCTGGCCATCTTTGAAATGCAGAACTTCAGTATGCACAGCACTTCACAGCAGAAAAGCCATCCCACAGACATCTGCACTATGAGTCTCCCGTGTCATTAAGGGACAGTTTTGCTGCAGGGAAACAGAATCCAGACACTGGAGCCAAATCCGACCCCCCTCCTTCCAATTTCAGCCCTTTGCTGTTCGGTGGCTCTGACCACGAACGCATGTGTGATGTTGCCAGACAAATGTAGATGCGGAAGGAGAAGATGCACCTCACAAATTAAGGCCAGAGCAGGCAGCGGTTTATTCTGGAAGCTCAGCACGGAGCTGGGATCCCAGGATAAGGAGAGCAGCTGTAAGATGAGCTGCGTTCAGTTCCAAGTGGCAGGCATAAATCCAGCAGTTTGCATCCCAATTAACTCCCTTTCTCCCCCAGACAAGCACAGCACATATTCTGGCCGAGAAAGGGCAGACGATCCCTCCCCAGCCAGAAATGAGCACCCTGCCCTGTCTATGGTTATTGATATTAAGTGTCTGCCTGAAATCCCCACGGCCCCCATCTCTCCCGCCTGCTGAAGCAGACGCTCCGCTGAGCACAGTGGGCAGCAGCTGTCTGGATGCCTCACAGAGGAGATGTGCACAAGGAATCTCTGTGCATCCCCGACTCCATCGCTTGCTGCTGCCAGAGGGGTGTGAGCTCCCAGGCAGGGAGGGTCATGTCAGCAAACACATCTCTTGCCTTGGATATTCCCCAGCGACCAGGACTGCCCATGCTGCTCTTGCATGCTCCGTCCCAGTCTTCCCAGCAGAGAACCATGCTGCTCCCTCCACCTCAAGCAGGAGGTGCAAAGATGCTCCTGTTCAGCTGGCAAATGGCTTCCCTAACCCACTGTTCATTCCCTTCACGCTGTCAGCGGCTCCCTCCAGATGATCCCCAAAAATGAGTGTGATCCAGCCACTGACCTTCAGCATAGGGATGTGGTGACTGTCCCCCAGTTCTGGCTGCAAACAGGACACAGAACTTTGCTGATCAACACTGGCAGAAGCCATGTCTGCTCTGACGCTATGTTTCAATAGAGAGCACCCAATCTCACCGAGACCCAAGGACCTTGGGATTAAAATATTTTTGCTACCCAACAGCATACCTGGTGATGCTCCCTCAGAGGACAACGACACTGGTAAGAACAATCAGCAGCAGCACAAACAAAAGATATCTCCCCTCTGCTGTCTGGTACTGGTCTTCCCAAAGGCCCTGACCAACAGATACACATCCCAGTGCCTCCAGACCCAGTCACCTTGCTAGATGGATGGTGGTTAACAGCAGGAACAGCCACAGACCACAGGATTGAGGACATTAGGTCAGGACCGTCTTCAGACAGATGGTGAAGGTTTAGTGCATCTCACAGGGCTCTGCTGCCCCTCCTGCTGCAGGGATTCTCAGAGTTTGCACCAAAATCACTAATCTCAGCAGCAACCCCACCTGCCCTGAGATGCTGTGGGTGAAGAGTGAGGGGTCTGCCCCTAAAACAAGGCCCTGTCATAGGAGATGCTATTCCAAGGATCAGTGATCCAACCTGCCATCACCTTTGCCTAAGGACACTCTCAGCTATTCTTGACTCCCACCAAGATCTAGGCTGGAGCACAAGGGGAACTTGTGGCCACACACAGAGGTGGCATGTGCCATGTACCCCTTCCAGCCACAGACAAGAGCAGCCGAGCCACAGCAGAGCCAGCCTGATCACAGGGAGGGACAGCTCAGGAGAGCTGCCCGCCGGAGCCACAAAACTGTCCCGTACCTCTGGTCAAACAGTTTAGCAGGGATGGACCAGGTGAGCAGAGTGCAGCCGCAGCTCCCTGTCATGTCTCCTCCCAGAGCTTCTCAGTCACACCATCCTCCTGGGAGTCTGGTTCGCTGATATGAAATTCCACACCTCCACCTCACCTCTCTGCCACCACATCCTTAGCTACGCACTTAATGCTTTCCATCAGTAGCGATATTACTCACATGGCACCATCCAGCTGTCTTCGCCCCCCTCAACCACCCCCCAGCTCTTCCCTTCCAAGCTCTCTTGCAAAGACCCTCAGGCACTATTTTCTAAAGAAACCATCGTGCACAGCCCTCCTGTCACTCCAAGTCCTGCCCTTTGCATCTCCCAGCAGACCTAGGCTTGAGTCGCACAGACTCATCTCCTTCGCCCGGACAGATGATTTGCTCTGGGAGAGGTGAACGTGAGCTCCAAACCTCCACAAAAGCTGCCATTTAGGTGACGTCCTGCTTCCCCTGAAATCAATACCGAAACTTCCCTGACACCAGGTGGGTCAAGACTCGGCACTGTGCCAAAGCACAGACATTTAATTCATTACATTTCTGCTTCTCCTTCATTCAGAAGAGCCGGTCTCAGCTACTGCCCCAGAAGGTTCCCTACCCTGTACTTGCCACTATTAGCTGCTTAAAGCAACTGTGACAGCTCAGAAAAAGGGTGACCCTCATTGTTTTTAGTACACATAACCTGACCATAAGGTCTTTATTGGATTAAACTGGAAGATCATGTTAACCAGTGATTGAATTACTGATAGCTAGAAGGCACTGTAATAAAGACAAGAATGTTCCTGGGCTCCCACCACAACAACACAGCCTGACAGCACCATTCAGACCAAAGCACCTGCCAACTTTGGGAAGTGCAAGGTGCACTTTACTCGCTGTGTAAAACGCAGCCATGTCTGAGGTGGTATTTGCTCGATGTTCTGCAGTATAGAGCAGTGAGGCTCACTGCAAAAAGGCACACTCCATCTGATGGAAACTGCAGGGGGATTTCAATGCAAAATGCAATTACTGTGGCTGGAATTGAGCCAGTTGGGGCTAATACCCTAAGCTTCCAGAAGAGCTACAAGAAGTTACTATTTGTGACTCCAAGACAAGTCCACACACACAAAATAGATCACAGTTAAATAAGAGACCCGGGGTAGCACAGTGTTAGGTCTCATTATGCTTGGAATTTGCTTCAGGTAGAGACGGTCCCAAGTTCTACAGCTGTTCCCGAATAGCCCCAAGCCTCAGTGTATGAACTGCCGCAAGGCTAGAATCAGCCACCCTCACCCCAGCACAGAGTCGGTCAGGGACAGCCGCAGCAGAGTAACACTATGCGCAGAGAAACCCTCTTTGTCACGGGTCAGCCTTTGCCAGCAGCGTCTGGGACGAGGTGGCTTGTCCCGAGATAGATCACGTAACGTGTCAGTGTGCACTAAACCAGGGTGTAAACAAGAGGCATCTCGGGAGCTGAGCTCAGGCAGGAGGCTGCTCAGCGCTAAGCTTCTTATGGAGACAGTCTTTACCAGGTGCTTCATTTCATTAATGCTTGGGTTGAAGATGGTATTAAGAACTGCAGATTTGCTGTCAGTCTGGATGAAGAGGCAGCAGATTTCAGTAAGGCTGAGAGATACTGGGATCTCTCTGGCCAAAGGCAAGTAATTCATCACAGAAGGAAGTGAATCTCACTATCAGAGAAGAGTTGGGGATGGAAGATATTTTATCCCATTAGCTGGTCATAAAACCTACTTTTCTTTGAATACAGTCTTTCTAACTTGTCTGTCCTGCTATCCCTCATCCTACCACTCCTGGGAATCTCTTCTGCTAATTACTATGAATAATTAAAAGATTACAATTCCACACAACACCCCCTCAACGCGCCACATGCCATGCTACTGACTCACCAACCTATGAGACTAGATTTGATATCTCCGGCACAGTCACACCTTGGTCTTCAAAGGCACAACCCTGGAGTTAGAAGAGCAGGCCCTGGCTGTAATGAAGCGAGCTTCATGCCAGCCCACCATCACACTGAAGATGTGATGATGCAGTCCAATACTTGGCAGCTCAGTTCTTGGAACTGAGAAGCTTCTGGGTTCCCTGGAAGCCTGAAGGCAGTGGGATATGGAAGCAATGGGTTCACAGCTCCACTGACTTGCCTCTTGGCTGAAATATGAGTCACACGTTGCTTCCTTCTGTAAAGGATACGGCATGCACATTCCCACTAGACCTAATCCATCTCTTCCAGATGCAGCTCCACTGGATAGCAGCTGTACATGGGTTAGCACACACGCAAGCGTGCACTTCTGTGCACACTCAGAGAGAATGAGACAAATCTCAGGGTCCTTCCACTGGCTGGGGCTGATGTCAACACAGATTTACTGTTCCATAGCAAAAATCAGCCAAAGTACACTGTTCAGGAGAATCGGAGCCCCAGGCTGAGCTGTGCTCTGCCAGTGGGATTTTGTTCTCACTTTCTAATGGACTAACAGGTGGCCTTAGATGCCACGTATCTTCCAAAAATATTTTCAAAGGATGTTCACGTGCACTTAAGAAAAAAGAGCTGCAGCTGCAGATTTTTATTACTTTTTATCTCTTGCAGCCTCAAAGTCGCACAAAGGCAGAGGAGTCTCCCCACACAGACTTCTGAAGGACAATAAAAAGAAAAAAAGGGAAA
>NW_010252013.1:11903-12162 GCF_000690775.1 Eurypyga helias | reverse complement strand
AAATCTCAGGAGATGTGGCCTCTCTGCAAGACCACCACCAATTCCACACCCAGTATCTTTACACCAAAATCAGAAATAAGCCAGCACAGGTCTCCTGTGGAGGGAATTTTCTCTCTCCAGTAATATAATGATCCTGTTTTGTTCCTTGATTGATAGTCTCAAATCTGTGCCTGAAACAGAGCTATAAACTATGCCTGACTATACTTCACTGTCCTTTGGAGAGAAATCCCACAAAAGGAAAACTTAGACCATAAACTTA
>NW_010252013.1:0-11891 GCF_000690775.1 Eurypyga helias | reverse complement strand
CCAAACAGCAGCTGTTTGAAACTGTTTAGTGGATTTATATGTTGAAAATAACCTAACAGATGTCATCACACAGTTCCACAAGGTATCACATGGCATCTCCACACATGCAGCATGTAAGATCCACTGGTTATGTGCATCTCATGCACAGGCTTTGCATGACAGGAGAAGGCTGCCCAATTTAGGGATGCTATTACAATATCCTTTATTGTAAAATGACACACAGCAGGTTTCTAATTAAATTTTAAGTAGAAATGAGTTCCCAGCTCTTGAATAATTCAAACTGTTCTATTAACCAAGGTTCTGAAATGCCACTGAGACATGAGCTCTGGACACAGCAACGGCCAGGGGAAAAATAGCGCTTGGAAGCACAGAAGTGGTTAGCTGGGCAGTAGATAGGGCAGGGTACACATAAAGAACAGCTGAAAGAGCACATCTGCTCATGGAGGAAAGCACTGCAGGCAAGAACGGAAGGAGAGAGGAGCATGTTCTGCATACAAATGGGGCGAGGCACGTGCGGGAGGCGAGGCTGGGTTCGGTACCCATGCATCTCGCTCTCAATGCACAAGCACATGCTGTTCTCCAAGTCACGTCCTGATCTGTGAGTACATGCAGGTGCCTGCTGGCACACAAATAAAAGAGGTGCTGAGCACGCTGCCAGAGCGCGAGAGCGGCTAAGCCAGAGCACGTCCCGAGGATGCTACTAGGAAAGGCACCACCCGCATCGCAGCATCTGCACAGCCTCCCCGAGGCCAGGCCTGCCCGGGGCCACGTGAGCCGCAGGGCAGCAAGAGCACGGCCAGATGAGCTGGGCAGCAATGCTCGCGAGCAAAGGGCTTTGGAGACCTGCGCTGGGGTGGCCCTTGCCCTGCACAGCATGCACTGTGCCTGCGGGCAGCCTGAGCCACAGCACTGCGGCAGCCCTCAGCCTGCGCACGCACAGGTCTCCTGTAGGTCATAGGAATAGGACTGAAGATAAAACAAGACTCGTGTTTTCTAACGGCAGATCTCCGTCAGACCTGCTGAGAGGGAGGCAGCGATACCGGATAAGGGAGGAGGGATAAGGCCTGGCCCCTCGGTAACACTTAATACATGCCCCACATGACACTTAAGAGCAGCAGCATGTGAAATAATCTCCTAAACTACTGGAAGCCCTGCAATGCTCCTCCTTCCTCCCTTCCCTCTCCCTGAGGGCATCTCAAAGCCAATGAGGGGTTCCAGGGGAGATCACCACCACTGAGTGGTCTCAAAAAACACTCCACAGAGGAAAGCAAGCTCAAATGCTAACAAAACTCATTTTGGCCATGACTCCCCAAGAAGCAGGCAGGACGGAGTAGGCAACGGGACAGCTGCCCAAGGGAGAAAGCCTGCTGTCTTCTCTCGGGCCAAATCCTCACTGAAGTTGCAGCGAGGAATCCCAAATCCAGCTTAGGGAACCCAGCTTTGACTCAAACCCCAAATGGCCTTGATCTCTGAGCTGGGGTCTTGAGACCTTTAGGGTGTGCTTAAGTGACAGCAACAGAAAGAAAGGAGAGAGGAGAGAGCATAAAAGGGGCAAGGAGAGAAAGAAGGGCGTGAGGCAATAGGAAACTAGGTAGAGGCAATACTTTTCCCAGCTCACAGCAGCTCAGGAATAAAGGCTCAGCTGTAAGTTGGTTTCTAAAGCCTGTGCTTGCTCAGGGTTCACTGGGGACACATCAGGCACTGAGGTGAGAAAATAGAGCTGACGTTTAATCTCAGGCCCTCTTAGCGAGAGTTGTGTCGAAGCAGGAACACAGATCCCTGCATCCTTCCACCTCCCCAGACTCCCTGCAGAGCGGGGAAGAAGAATGGAGTAAAAATAACCTACCTGTTGCCGGTCCCAAGTCCAGGCTGGAGTCGTTGAGCTCTCCCCCGTCTTCCCAGAAATACTGCGGGGGCTGTAAGATCTTGGACTCCTCATTCTCCTCACTGGCAAACCCTGATCCTGGGGCAGCATGCAGAGAGCCGGGGGCAAGATCAGGCTCCGCAGGCTCCGGGCTGGTTTGCTCATGGGAATTCATAGGCTCCATCATGGCAAACTCCAGCAGGGAAGTTGACGTGAAGCCATCGGCAGTTGACTCCTCCGAGGAGGCAAGGCAGAGGCACAAAGTCCCTGTGTAATGACAGTAAAACCACATCAGAGATAGGGCTGACACCCACTGGGCTGGTCTTCTCCTTGCAGCCTGCAAACCCAACCCACCCAGCACACCTCCTTCGGGGTAACCTGCCCCTTAGATGGGCTGTGCTCCCAGCTGATGGGGAAAATTAGGGCATTTTGGGAAACATCCACAACCATGCAGAGGAGCATTCACATCCAGGAGTCAGCGCCAAGCAGCCATCCAGCCTGGGGCACCTCTCTGCAATGGGGCAGGGATGGCTCACCCTCCCTGAGGTTTTTCCCCCACTGTGAAAGGCCAGGGTGCCTTGTTAATCGCTCATCCTGGAGTGGAGGCAGAATGTCTTACACTTAAGCCATGAAATTTTGGCCCTGTGAAGTCAATGACAGCTTCCTATCTGATGGTCACCCAGGCAAGATTTCACCCTAGTGCTCTTGATCTGCAGCTGTATGGGAACTGATTTAAACCAAAATTGTTTACATCACCAATATTAATCATGTTTTAAATCACCAATCTGGAAATTTATTTTTAAGTTATTGATTTGAACTTCGTTTTGCATTCACATTTTTTGTTTTCATAGGGAAGGGCTGCCTGTCACAGGTAAGAATTAAAATGTGCTAACAGCAAACATCAACCTAACGCTAAGCAGGGAGGCAGGTTGCATTTTACGCTTTTCTTTCAACAATTATATCCTTGTTATTTCCATTTAATACATTAGAGGGTTTGACTGACACTTCTTAATTCCTAGATGAGACTGTAATTGTCATTCACGTCAAGGTACATTCACATGCATATTGAACTTCAATCAAAATGCAAGAAAACAGCACCTGGAACTTGGCTTTATTCAACCGATAAATACCATGATAAATACGGAGACATAAGGAAAAAACGAGATTAACAAAACATGTTTTACATTTAAAACAGTTTTGTTAAGGAAGCAAAGTAATTTGAGTGAACTGAGCCAATTGCTTCCTAGTCCTCTGTTCTTCAGCACATTAAAACGAGAAGATCTCATCCTCTCACAGCTGATTTTTATTCACAGATCAGAAAAAAAAAGGACAAGTTTTCCCACTTTCTCAGCTCATACTCAGTCTCTCAGTTCTTAATGAACTAGTCACTGAACTGAACTAGTTGAATAAGCTGAAATGAAGACTGATTTGGTATTTTTCTTTGATAACTGATTTTCTAGACAAGAGATGTGCAGCAGATCTAATCCATCTGGACTTCAGTAAAATATCTGATACAGTGCTTCATGCAGAATTACAAGAGAAGCAAGAAGAGACACCGATTAGCAGGAAAACTATAAGGCAACTGTGAGGCATTGACTATACGAAAAATGACAGAGGCTGGAAGGATGCTATTAGTGGAATTCCTCAAGGTCTGTCCTTGGATCAGCTGTTCTTTCACATTTTCCTAAGTGACCTTGGAACAAAAATTAAGAACATGATAATGAAGTTAGCCAAGGACACAAAGCAAGGAGATAGCCTCACTGCACAGAAAGAGCGTAGGTACAGCTAGGTGATGTTGAGAATGAAAATAACAGAGAAATTACGAAAAGAAATAGTACAAAGTGATAAGTCACCACCTTGAAAACCAGCACCAAACATTTCTGATACAAGATGGGAAAACATCCATTAATATCTTAAGTCAAGACACACCAGCATTAGAAACAGCTCCGAGATATCACTGGAATGCAGATGTGAAAATGCTTGCACAGTCCTCAAGTATTAGAAACAGAGAGATTTTACAAAGCAGTGCTGAGACATCACCTGGATGCTGCACGCAGATCTGGATACACGTGGGCTGAAATGATTTAAGCAGAGCTGAACTGCCTTCAGGCAAGGGCACAGACTAGCCGACCTCCCGGGGTTCCTTCCCACACCACATCCTACGACTCCACATCCCAGAAGGACAAATGCAAATCAGGGCAAGCGCCAAGATGAGCTATGGGGCAACAGCAGATGGATTGGCCCTGGTGCTTTCACTGAAAACATGGGCTTGTTAGCACAAAAAGCTTGGGATTTGCTGCTTGCTTACCAGGCGGGTCACCAAACCTGTCTTGGGAACGTTGGAAGCCAGAAATGCATTTCTCAAGCCCTTTGCCTGCTCTGACCCTCTCCACCTTCCTCCGCTACTCTCTGAACGGAGCAAAATCCAATATTGGTTAATCTTTCCCATTTATGCTTTTCCCATATATGCTTGGGCTAGGCTTCAGCACTTCTCGATACCATTAATTTTGTTGTATTGATCAAGGCAAGATCGGCTGAGGCCAGAGCAGCAACAAAAAGGGAACAGCAATGGAGGTAGAGTATCGCAGGGGAAGGAAGCTACTGCAGCATCACGGAGCCAACCAAAACCCCTCTGGGCATCCCTGGGGATGGACCGGCTCCACGTGAGCTTGTGCACACCCAGGGAATTCTGCACACCTCTTGTGCAGGAGCCCAGATCTGGAGAGACCTGGCCAGGCCAGCACCGGTGACAATTCAGTGGTGCTCACCAGGCCCCAGCGTGAAGGTGCCCCGTCTGGGCTCCCCAGGCTGGCACGAGATACCTGCATCGCTAGCAGAGCGCACCGCCCAGCCCCAGGCAGCTCCCCGGAGATAGCACTTGTCTGGAAGAGCTTACAGCCTAAACAAACATGACAGGAAGCAGCGAGAGGGAGAAAGGGAACATAATTCTCAAAGTTATCCAGAAAAAGGGAGCAGAAGGATGGGGAAAAAAAACCACAGCAGGTCCAAGCCCACACAGAAAACCTGGTGGTTTTGGGACGGCAACTGACTGCCTAGGTCATGTAGGTCAGTTCTTCATCCACCCCAATGCCTCTGTTTCCTCCGACTCCCATAAGCAGGGATGTGGCTGATGTGGACTTTCCATCCACGCTACAATGCACCTCCCAGGTCTCCCAGCCAGCTACGCAAAGCCTCAAACTGTAACTCTGCACCAGCCCCAAAGACTGGTTGAGCACCCTCGGCTTCCATCGGCTACACCCCGTTTGCACTCCCTCCAGAGCTCAGCCACAGCACATCCCACCACCTCTACAGCAGGCATCTCACGGCAGGTGAAGCTGGGCACCCAGAGAGCTAATCCCATCCATGCAGGAAGCTCAGATCCTGGGAGTTTGTTTACCCTCATTTAACTCTGAAGTGTTTACCCAGTTAAAACCCCCTAAGCTGCATTATCTTGTTTACTGGGAAGCTCTGCTCTCCTCAGCCCAAGATAAAACTACACCACATCATCCCTAAGAGTGAGTCATTAATAGACGCAACCAGAGCAAGCCAGGTTTCTCCCAGGGTGGATCTGGAGTAGGACAACACCTTGGGGCCAGATGCACAGGCACGGGATGCAGAGGCTGGCCTGGGGGAACCCTCGATACCAGTACCAGCCCGAATGCGACAGGGCTAACAGCACCAGCGTACAAATCAGTGCCTCTCCAGACAGCATCCTGGCACCACTTCATACCTTTTGCACCAGCAACAACCCAAAGGCTTGGGGTACCAAGCAGCACACCCAAGATCTGCCATCTTCCCTCCCTTCTCTGCCAAGCAGCTCATAAAGGAGCTCAACGCAGCTGTCAACTCGGAGGCAAAGAAAGAGTCAAAGCTCAGGCTGAGCTGGGAGGCAGGGGAGCACAGAAGAGAGAGGAAATTTAATGCCTGAGACATCGGTGGCTACCCGTTCTTTCTCCTAGGATGGGGAATGGGGAATAGATGACTTCTACCAGCCATCAGTCTCCCAATTTTGTATTTTAAAAGGCAGATCAAGCGATAGGAAAAAAAGAAACACACATGAATAAAGCCCTGCGACTGTAGATGGGAGGGAGCAGGGAACGGAGCCAGGGCTCACCAGCTGCTTCAATGGGGTGTTTGTCTCTCATTTCTATTTTTGCAGCACCTCTGCGTAACCTGGAGGAGACGAGGCTCTGCATGCTAAAGAGGGCAGCCAGCCTTCTGGAGAGCGGCAGGGCTGCGAGCATGGGAAGGAAAACCCTCCCCAGATCAGACAGAGGAGGGGCGAGAAGGGAGAGAAAGTGGGAGAGGTAGACGGAAAGGGAGGAAGGAACAAAGGCGGACAGAGAGCCCCAAAACCAGCATGGGAGCTCCCACACTGGCTGCGAGCTCTCCAGCCGCCAGCACCCACAAAGGCGAAGCGTGGATGTAGCGCTGACCTTGCAGAAGATGCTTCACCTCTGCAACAAGCAGAATGGGGTGATTTCAACAGGGAATAATGCTGCAGTGGTTCCTTTCCAAGGCCACTGGAAAAAGCCAGCCAGGAGGACACACAGATGAAATGAGTTTGCTAGTTGCTGACCCCACTTACCCCTCACAAACTGAGTCCAAGTCAAAGTGGCCAAGCTTGCTCTGTTTTAGCTCAGCAGAGGATTCAATGCAACAGCCCCAGACAAGGCAGATGGGGGAGTTTTGCTCAACAGCAGGAAAAAAAAAAAAAAAAGAAAGAAAATCTGAGGAAAAAACATCTGCCATCTCTCTCCCAAACTGCTGTGAATAAGAGCAGTTTCACATTTCCAAGCAGTTCTAAAAGACCCCACAGTATTTTCTACATTAGCTGACCAAGAACCACTTTATCCCATTGCCACAAGGCAAGTCACCTCTCCACAGGACGGGGCAGCTGTTTAAAAGCTCCCAACTGGCTTATTGAATAGGACTAGAAGTGAAAGAGCAAATAAGTCGTTTCTGCATCCAGCTGAAATGAGAGGAGGGATTTGGGGAGATGAAATGGAATCTGGTTGTGACTGTGTCAAACAGCCTTTAAAATTTTCTTGGTTTTTCATCAACAAAAGCAAACCTCAATTTTCTCTCCAAGGAAACACAAACATCCCTTTAAGATGCCATCACATCGGCTTGACCTATAGAGGGGCCGCTGTGCCCTTCAGTTTACCCAGCTGAGGGTCAGCTTTACCTCTCCCTCCTGGGTGCTGCCAAGGAGGCAGGAGCTCGCTGAAGGGAGCAGCCTCTCACCACCCACTAGCAGAGCCTGTACACCACCACCCAAGTGCAGTCACACAAGGGAGGAGGGTCAGAGCATTCCGGTATTGCCAACGCAGCAGCCTCAACAATGTCCGTCTGGCCCTGCTACCACTGACCTTCCTTTCAAGCCCACCCCAAACCCAGGAGCTATCCAACAATGTTACTTCCTAGGAGAGCTGGGTCAGGAATGGGTCATTTACTGATAATCAGTTAGGACAGAAACACAATGACCAGATGAGGGAAGCATCTGCCAGGGCTATTCCCTCCCCCAGACCACCGCCTGGAAAAGCCTGGGAGCAAGGCCCAAGGGCAGAGAGGAGAGAGGCCCCAGGGCAGAACAGCCAAGTCAGGAAACGCTGCCAGAACACAACAAAACAAAGAGTAATTTAAATAACAAAAAAGTATCCCAGCCACAAGCAGTGGAGGAAGAGAAGAAAATGTTGTTCAGCTGAGGGATGTCCAAGCTGATGCCTCCACGCTCACCTGGAGTCCCTGACCCCCAGCAGCTTGCACAGGGAAGCATACGGGACAACGGTTTATGGGACCGAGTCCTTTTGGTGCTAATTCAGAGTTACAGACCATACCCATGCTGAGGTGCTCCACCCAGGAGACTTCTCCAGCCCAGCTCCCGCCCGGCCTCATCGCTGCTCTCCCACACTGCACTAGACCACTTACAAATCCAGCCGGATCCCTAATCTCCGAGATCATTTCCAATCAGGGCTTCGGAAAACAAGATCAGACTGCCATCCTTCTCTGGTACTGCCAGCAACCAGGTCCCTCACAGAGTATCCCTCTAACACCATCCACCTTCTCATGGCTCTGGTACATTTTACAAAGCCCTGGGAAAAGCACTTGGGTCTGTGAGGAGCAGACACACCAGCCTGTACCAGCTGAAGGAAGGGGGACAAGGCACAACTGAAAAAGCCCTTGCAACGGGACAACTCTGCAGAGGGAAATGCTAGAGCACACAGTAGCTGTGCCAGCACCTTTAAGCTTCTACAGGTCTTTGCAGCTAGCATCATCAGAGAGCTCAAACACAGGGCTAAGGGTGTGCACGTCTGCACGTACTGAGTGGGCGCTACCCCGCGAAGGACTGCCAACATTTGCTCCCCTGGCATTTCAGCAGAGAACATCTACGGCAAGCAGACCCAGGTACATCCACGGGAAACGGCAAGGCACTGCCAGAAGATGCACCTGCTTTTGCAGATAATTGCAGATGTGCCCTTCATCAGCACACGTGCCCCACGTCCCAGCGCAGAGAAGAGTCAGGTCTACGTCCTTTACAGTCACTAACATCGGCCCTAAGCGCTGCCACTCGTCTCCACCGAAGAGGATCCACGCAAGCAGGCCACGGCAACTCAGACAAGCCTGTCTGTCCTTCCCCCTTTGCTCAACTATTTATGCCAGGAGTCACAGTCCTGCTTGGTTTCAGTCTCCCAGACTGTTTGCCTTCACTCCCTCCCCAGATCGTCTCGTAGCCTTCACACCTCCCTCCTCTGCTGCCGCAACGTCTGCTCTCCTCCGCACTTCTCGCTACCGACAGTGGCAGTTCCCAGCTCGGGGTGGGGAGATGCAGCCCCTGGGGAAACAGCATTGGGTAGACAGTTGTATAGAGCAGAAGAGAATTTTCCTTCCCCAGTTCCCCTTCACAGGCCTCCTCCCTGCCCGAGCAGAGCAAGCACTCTCCTGCAAGCAGATGCAGGAGGGACTTCCCTCAAGACATGGCTGCCCATCAACATGTAACAGAAGACCTTCGCACCCCAAAAGATATTTAAAACTCACTGGGTACAACACTGAGCACAAAGCGGTTACACTCCGCTCCAGCCCCTGCGGCAGAGTAGTGAGGACCACCCTGCACACGCTGGCATGCTGCACAGCAGCCTCAGCCCCGAGACGCCCCGCTCTCCAAACCACCCCATACATCCCAGGCAAAAAGCTCGTGCAAAGGTTTGGTAGTCCCAGGGCATGTGTACGGGTCCTGACTACCTTCACAGCACACCAGGCAGGATGGGAAGAGCCCAGAGCGGTTGCGGTTGTCGTACAGAGGGAGGGCTGCACAGCTGGCTTCCCCTCAGTCAAAATTATCCCCAAAACAAGAATGTACATCCAAACCCTGGTAACCACAATGGGGCTTAACCAGGCACGGGGACAGCGGGGGGCCGATCCAAGCCCCAGCAGGGCGCATCTTCCTTGCCAACATCCCCGGCCCTCTGAACAAACCAACGCACGTGTTTGCTTTGCCTCAGCGCGGCCTGCGCTCGTGTGGCTGACAAATAGCTGCTCTCCATTCTTCTGGGATTACGTGTTTCAATAGCCAGAGAGAACTGGAAGCAAGTTCACCCAACCGCCAGCTGCAGGCCGTGATGGTCCTTCCTTGCAGCCTCTCTCCCCTGGACTGCCGTTCTTGCTGCTGCTCACTCAGGTACCCACAAAATGCCGGAGCTTCTTCCCACGCTAAGCGAGTGGAAAAACTTTTGTGTGCTCTCATGTGCAGCTCGTCGCCGGCAGCTTCCCCTTGAGGGCTTAACGTAGTTATTTCTACCCTTGATGCCTATAATTAAATGAACATTTCCTTATGGCACTGAAGTGGCCAAGGAAAAACTGACTACAGGGAATTTTCATCCATCCTGATTTATACTCCCTCAGCTCAAGCTCATTCACACAATGCTAACAAGGAACCTTCTAAGCAGGCAGGAGAAGAAAAAAAAATATTAAATAGCCCACATGCAGAGAAGAACCTGGGGGGACAACAAGAGGGAAGAGACCAATTCCCTGCCTTCTCCCCCTGCTTTCAGCAAGGGATGTTTCCATGCAGACCTGTGCCTGCTCAGCAGGCTGTTGGGACCCCAGAGAGCCTCAAGTCCCACTTCAGCCCATCTCACAGTCTGTAGAGGCTCCAGATCCTGGGAGGCACGCTGCAGGAAGCATGCCTTTCCCCTGTCATCCTGGAATTGCACTCAGTCATAGAATCATAGAATGGTTAGAGTTGGAAGGGACCTTAAAGATCATCTAGTTCCAGCCCCCCTACCATGGGCAGGGACACCTTCCACTAGACCAGGTTGCTCAAAGCCACATCCAGCCTGGCCTTGAAGACATCCAGGGATGCGGCATCCACAGCTTCTCTGGGCAACCTGTTCCAGTGCCTCACCACCCTCTCCCTCCAGCTTGCTCTCAGGTTTTAACCGTTCCTGCCTGCGGGACTGGAGGAGTGAGGCCAGAGTTCACTGTATTATTCCAGGCTGGATCAGATCCTAAACACGCTGAGCAAAGCTACAAACAAAATAGGGCTTGATTTATAAATTCCCAGCAGTCTGCATCTCCGCTTCTGACCTCCCATCTAGGTAGGAGTCCAGGTGTCCGGAGATGCCTGGCCAACTGAGTCCAGCTCCTCAAAGCTGCTACAACCCACCAGGATTACCAGTTTCACTGGATTAGGAACCGAGCTGTCCCTTGGAGCTGCAACTTGCCTCCCATCCCTATGTCTCTCCCTGCTAGGACAGCAGAGAGGATCACTGGGAAAGCCAAGGACCCAAATCCTCCGTACCATCACCAGCTGGGCAGCAATGCTAGAAAGTTTCCCACAGCTTCTACAGAATAGGAAACACATGCTCCCCTCAGCACACCAGTACCAGCTGTGGTCCTTTCGGCCACCAGATTTTAAAACCACCACGAGGTCCATCTCCTCCCTCTGCAGAGCAAACGTAGCTTTGAAGAGATGGGGATGGGGCCAAGGCTCGTCAGTAGATCGGTAGGGTGGGAATATGGCAGTCCCTCCTCCTTGCCCTGCTCTGTGGAGGAGGCGGAGGTCTAGCTGAATTTGGGTCTGCTACAGAGACGCAGCTAAAGGACCTTTGCCAGCCGTGCCCAAGGTTTTCCCTAACGTGGACACCCTGCCTGGAAGATGCCACCAAACTAGATCCCTGATCAGCTCTGGGAAGTCTTATTGCTTCTGTGCCATGGAGCACTGGCACAAAACCCCAACATGCTTTCCGATCCATTTGGCTCTTTAAGCTTACTATTGTTTGCAAACCTAAAAGGCTTTATCCCTTCTCTTTAGGAAGCCCCAGACAACACGAGTAAGGCACTGTACACACAGCTCACAGAGAGGGCTGCTCCACGGATGACACATTCCCCCCTGAACATTTTCGTGAGATGGGGGCAGTAAGAGAGATGCCAGGGGGCTGGATGTCACTGTATCACAGCTCAGCCGTGCTGGAAGACAGGGACTGGTTGGGAAATCAGCCCTTCCTTCCCTCCCTGCCAGAATGACTCAAGACAAAGACTCCCCCGCTCTTTAAATGTCCCCGTTCAAAACTCCTGCTCCGCACCAACCAGATTTCCGTACAAAAGGGATGGGGTTAGGGAGGAAGAGGGCAATCTCAGCCTCACAGGTCTTTGGGGGGACCCCTTTGTTGGGAAATTTCCCCAGACTATTTAAAAATAGAAGCAGAACCTTCATAACTATTCCGAGTATAATTATTCCTGCACTTAATTGCCTTTCTCTGGCACCCTACCTCTCCTCTTGGAGAGGCTCTTGGGGAAGCGCGGAGCAATTTGTGGTTGCCTCTTCCTTTGTGCCAGTTTCGCGGTAGTTAGTAAAATTACCACGACGCCAGAAGAAGCCATCAGTACGAGAGAAGGCGGTTTTGGGGCAGCTCCGGCGTAGCAGAGGCTACCGGAGCGGAGCGTCGCGGCGGGCAGCGCATCCCGTCCAAAGCGACGTCCAGCCCCGCACCGCAGGCGCTGCCGGGGCGAGCGGGGCCCCCACAGG
>NW_010252012.1:0-11850 GCF_000690775.1 Eurypyga helias | reverse complement strand
CTGCTCCCCGCCCCAGCCGTGCGAGCGGGCTGTGTTCACAGCACCCCGGTCTGCGGCACACGGGGGGCTTCCCGATCGCAGTGCCATTTTGAGCGGTGTGGTGGCATAAGTGCCCGTCCCTTCTGGCCAGTGGTTTGGGACAGCGCGCTTTGTCTTGGTCACTCGAAGCAGTTTTGGTCGTTTGACTCGAAGCGGTTTAATGGGCCTGAAAGGACGTAGTAACGGCGATGCGCGGGAAGGCCGCAGTGCCCTGGTCTGGTGGGGCGTGTTGTCTATGCTGCGGGTCCGTTGCAGGTCGAGCGGGTGGTGCCAGCCCGGTAAACGGGCAGAGACAATGTTTAACGAAACGGAAGGATGCTGAGGCGTCTCCCTGCGCCTGTGGAGCTCGTGGGCTCCTGGGACTCGCGGCCTGTTTGCTGCCGCCTCCGAGAAGAGCAGCAGCTCGAGTTCCTGTTCAGGCGTGTGTGTGCGTGGTCAGCCGTAGTAAACGGGCTCCCGAGAAAGGTAGGGAATGCTTACAGTTTGGGAAAAGGTGAATAAATGCATCATTTACATGATTCTGTGATGATTTCTTCACCTCGTGGCTTTGGAATCCCACGGGATTACTCACGAGCCCCATCTGAATTACCCGGCAGAACTTTGAGTTTTGGCTCTTGCCACGCTCCGAGTTCGCAGAGCACGGAAACAGATTTTATTGTGCCGGTCGTGTGTCCCTGCGCGTGCTTGGTTGTGCTGGGGGACATGGACCAGGGTCCAAACGTCAGGGGGTTTCATGGGTTAGTTTCCTGTGTGCGAGACGGCTCTGGCCAAGCAATTTGCTGTTTCTTTCTGGCTCAAGGATTTGTTACCGTCATTAGCAGGAAGATTGAGAGGGAGGCTAAGAGCAAGGAGCCAGGGTAGGGCCTGTCCAAGTTTAAAATGCCGCTCATTGTATTGCAAGGGGTTTTCAGGACCGAGGCACCGATGCGGGGTTGGGACTTGGCTTGAGGCAGCCCTGGTGAGAGGGACCCAGCTGTGGCTTGGAGCAGTCGCGCTCCTGCATGTCGGTTCCTGCCGAAATTCCCGGCTGTGCCGGGCAGAAACAGAAGTAGCCTGGGGACCACTCCACCCTGTAATTAAATACCAACCCGCACAAGTGGGGGTGGCAGGCGGGCTGGCAAGCACTCCCAGCGCAGCGTTATCTGAAGCACTTTTCTGTGCGTGCATGTGTGGAAAAACCCTCCAGCTTGATTTCTCCCTGATGAACAGGGGCGGTGGAATGAGGCGGCCGGCCTTGCGCGGCTCTGGTGCCGGTCAGAGGGACTGTCACCCCGTGTCGGTCTGCGTACTGAGCTGGGTACACACGCGCCGTAACAAGAGCGTTTGTTTGCACCGACCCGTTCTCAGGGGACACGGCCTCCCCTTTCGCGGGAAGACGAGGGTTTAGTGTGTTCCCAGCAGCCTGCGGGCCTTCCCGGGCAGACTGATTTCGTTCCGGAAGGCACATGGAGCCTGAGGGTTCGTGGTGAACAGACCTGTGAAGCTGCCGTGCTGTTACCTTCGGCACAGCGTGTGTTTTCAGATGATGCGGCCAACATGCCAGATCCCGGGTATCCTGGCTGCACTGGAAAGGGCTTTCCCGAAGGCCTGCAGCTTTCCGAGCATTTAATCCATGCTTTAAGGGATTTGTTTGTTCCCCGTCTCTGGTGGTTGTTCGCGTAGGCCTTGGTGCCTGGACGGCTCCTCCTGCCAGCATCCCTCCGTTAGAAGGAACCTAGAGCGCCGGAGGGTGCGGAGATGTGCTGGTGCTTCCGTCTGGACGGAGCGCGTCTCTGCTGCTCTGGGGCGCCCAACAGGCCGGGGAGCTGTGACTCAATACCGGGGTTTAACTGATGGAAATTCCGCTGCAGGTCACCTCGGGAACTCGTTTTAGAGGAGCTTAGGTGGTCCTGCGGTGGGAGTGTACACATCAAATCTAAACTGCCGAGCTGGGATTGGCGGCGTTGGAGCTCTGTCCGAGCGCTCCCCATGCTGCAGTCTGCATTCGGATGTTAGGGATCCACAGAGCTCCCGTAGCATTCGTGCAAAGGAGAATTGGCTTTACCTGCTTTTTGGGGTCAGCGTGACCTGGGGAGTAACCTCCGTCTCTCAGTTCTGGGGTTGGGAAAGGTCTCATTTTGGCAAAACTTGAGTGATTTGGCTTGGTCTAAGGGGCCTCTGGTGTGACTCCACAGGAGAGAGGGTCAGCACGTGAGCTCCATGTTTGTGCTGGGAGGTCACTGGGTTCCTGCGAATGAACACATGAAATAAAGAAATATGGGAAAAAATTAGGATTAGAAATAAGATGTTGTCTTCTCTTGATGTAATGATCCCTGGTGCTGTGTACGAGCAAGAGCAATGGAATTCAAAGTTGTCTCTCAAAACGAGACAGTTTAATTTGCTAATTATTCATTGCAGATGTCAGGCCTCGATAGGATTTTTGCCCGATCGAGGCTAGCAAGCGTGTCGGACAGGGACCTTGTACGGCGTTCAGCAGTGGTTGTTTCATCTCAGTACAAAATGCTGCCTGAATTTCTGGTGAGGGAGAGAGTTACAAACGTGAGTGTGCACATCTCCCAAAACGGGGTGTGCAAATGCTGACGGGCCGTCGAGAGAATAGAACCAGTAACCACCGGAGTATTTAGTTTTATCAAAGAGCTGTTAATACGGAAATTGCTGCTGGGACACACTGGGAAGAGCCAGACACCAGCCCGTGTCCGTGGCGTTCTGTGCCCCCAGGCCATTGTGCTCGGCCAGGACTGCGTCGCTGTGCCTCCGTCAGGACTTGCATTTCAGCTGCCACAGCTGTAGGAGTCCTCGGGCTAGTGTGGAAGTACAGAATGCAGCCCTGTGCCCGAAACATCTGGAGAAGCTGAACTTAACTGCTGTCCTTGGCGAGTGCATTCCCGCGTGGATGCTGAGGAGCTGCAACAGTAATTGTTTCATAATCGTTTCCTGCTGGGTGTTACATGAAAGAAATGCTGCTTCCTGGGGGTTTTCGGGTACCTCTCTGGTTTCTAATAATGTTCTCTTACCGATACGTTCCACTGAATAATGAGCGAGTTCTGGGGATGCTGTTTGGCTCGACGTCAGTGTGTAACTTGTTAGGAAGGGGCAGACAGGGCTGGCGGTGGAGCTCCCGTGCTCGCTCGAAGGGCAGCGCTGGTGGCTTCGGCCTGAAGCTGTTTGTTAGTCGTCTGTTCCGGATGGCTCTTCCCCAAGTGCCTTCACGGCAGAGTCCTGTACGGTGAGCTCTTACCTACACCACTGCAACAGCATCCAGGTGGAGTTTTCATGTGTTTGTTTCCATTCTTGTGTTGATTGGAAAGGTTTAATGAGCATCCGCATCCAGCGCTGCGTCAGCGGTGAGTTGAACTGGAACCTGCCATGTCTCTGCAGAAAACGGGAGTTAGACTGTAGTAATTTGATTTCTTTGTGCTTTTTTCAATGCAAAGGTGTACGTGGAAGCGAAACCCTCAGGACATTGTGTGTGCTGTAAATGTTAGATTATCAGTTCTGTGTATTTTTCTGTAGATTACGCTTTAGTAATTGTTATTACCCAAATTATATTTGTGTAATTCGGAAGTTAAGTGTAATTTTTTGTGTTCGTTTGCTGACAGTGGTTTACAAACAGTATCTTCAGATGAATTTTTGCAGAATCGTGGAACAGTTTGGGGTTGAAGGGCCCTTAAAGCCCCCCCAGCCCCACCCCTACCAGCCCAGGTTGCTCCAAGCCTCATCCAGCCTGGCCTTGGACACTCCCAGGGATGGGGCATTCACAGCTTCCCTGGGCAGCCTGTTCTGACTTTAAACTGGTTTGATGACAGACTTTACAGACACGACATCCTTTCTGCGTCTTTGCTGCTCACTCTCAGATCCTCCAGTTGTGGTTAGACTTTGACTTGCTTCCCGTTCGCATGCTTTGGATGAAGTTGAGAATCGGTTTTACCCAGGATGCCGGGGCTTTGATTAAGGAGGTTATTGCAGGACAAGAGCTGCTTTGTCGCAGCGTGTTTAGTGCGCTCGGCCTAGCGTGACTAGCAGATACACACTGTATGGAAGCAATTAAACCCAAAGGAAATGTCCTGTGGGCTGAATTTCAACACAGACCTGTGGCATTTTCCCCCTCCATTTGAGAGAGGGAGGTGGGTGTGATGTGGGGTGGAGGTGGGTTTTTTTGGTTTGGGTATTTTTTCACATTGATCAAACCCAAGTTCAGACCTAGCGTGAGGGCTGAGGCCCGTGGCTGCCCTGTGAACTCTGAGAGAATGTGAACCATGGGAATTCTGCACTGGACGGCAGTATTCCCTGCCTGGGACTGCTTTTAAGGCAGATGTGCCTGGAACTGCAGTGAAGAGACAGAGACCCGAACAGTCTGTCGTGTTCAAACGGAAGCCGTCGCTTAGTGTCCCCACGAATCGCTGCAGTACGAGGGGTGTGAGGGAGGAGTTAGCTACCTGGCCTTTCCCCATGGCTGTGGTGCGTGGGCACCTTTGGGGTACGCACAGGGGTGGGGGGGCTGCCGGACCAGGCACAGCTTCTGCCCGTGCCATGTGCAGCATCTGCTGCCCCTCTGCTCGCACAGAGCGCGCCGTTTTGCTCACTGGGTGCCGGTCTGTCCCGAGTTCTTCACGGGTTCAGTATTCCGGCAGCCTTTCAGGTTTATGAGGAGAAGGACACCTCATGGTGCACGAGTTTTTCCCCGTGTCGCAGGTAATGCTTTTGTTCCACCTGCCATCCGTTGGCCTGGTGTACCTGCTGCTGGCGTGACCTGTTCCCTTCGTCAGCGGTTGGTGAGCAGCGGTGGAAGCGTCGCAGAACGCAGGGTCTGTCTGCGGTCAAGGGACTCTTAAAGGTTATGTAGAAGTGTATTGTCTTTCTGAGATCAAAAATGGTGTTTGAACGGTGAGACTTAATGTGAGAGTCTTACAGGCCATAGCAGAGTTAAAAAACCCAAACCGCACAGAACTTAAAACGGAGTTCTCAAAACTTCTTGATTGATGTGTTTTCTTAGGCTTCACCTTCCCCGCGAAGCCCCTAAGCAGCGCAGCATCCCAGAGGCAGGAAGTAGGAGTCATTGGGAAGCTGACCCAGGTTGGAGGAAGCGGCAGAGCAGTTCCTGTTGTGCTGTAGAGTGACCTGAGGAAATCACGTAACCTCCCTGGGCCCTCAGCTGCGCTGTGTAAAACCAGCAGAATACGTTTCCCACTCCTAGTAGCTCTGGTGCAGTGGCGCGTTAAAGGTTGAGGCACGAGCAGGAGACTCCCCTGCGGAGGTGCCGGTGATGCGGGGCCTGTGCGTTAAGCGCTGGTCGGCGTCTGGCCTTGCCCGTGGAAGGTCTCGGGGTGCTGAAGCAGGCCGTGCACCACCGCGAGCACCCCGCTGGTGCACCGCGGAAGCTGTTCCGTACAACGTAAGCTGACATCCTTCTGCAGCGTCACCTTCCTGAGCGGTGCAGAGCTTGTGTGCCTGTAGCTCAGGCTTCACCGCCCGGATGTCGTCGTGGTGGGTGGTTCTGGGCCGTTCTGCCAGCAGCAGGAGCTCAGTCCCTGGAGAGGGCTGCTGATTGTTCATTAATATCCTTCTCCAGCGAGCTTGTTTACAGAATGGAACTCCAGGGTGTGGGAAGCTCAGCTGCACCCCAGACGTGCCTGGGGGTAGGACGCAGCTTGTCCTTGGAGCTGTGGGAGGAAGGCCACATGCCCGGCTGGAGTGGGCTGGAGTCACAGGCCGTGTCTTCAGAGGTCTCTTCACCTGAGAAATCGCTGGGGGGATGTGGGGTTTGAGTCTCCTGGTGTAAAAAGGGAGAAAGAAGAAAGCCAAGTGGGTTTGTGTTGTTGGCCTTAGTGGCCTTTTGTATGCGTTAAGGCGAAATGTAAATGTTGTTTGCAGAATTTTTTCAAAATATGGTATTTTCTAAAGCTTCAGGAATAAGAGTAATTACCACTTGAGAAGGGCTGTGGATTGTTTGCCAACTTGGACAGTTTGGACCAAAGTAGCATTTCTAATTTTAACACCCATCTGTGTGACTGCTTTCAGAGCCGCGTAGGAAGCCGTGGCGCTGCGGGGCTGCACGTCCCGGCAGCCTCGGGCCAGGGCCGTTGTTCACCTGGGCCGGCTGGCTGGGCACTCGAACAACGCTGCTTTGCATCAGCAGACGAGGACAGCCTGCCCTGTGGCCATCGTGCACAGCTTGGTGGGGAATGTAGTGAAAGGTCAACATTTCTGAGCTTACGAGAACAGAATTTGGTGTGGGAGTTCTTCACAAAAGGGTTTTTTAGTTCACATTTGGTTTTGACACTACATTTTCCTTGTCGTGTCTGTCATTTTCCTCCTCCTCTGTGTATTTAAACAGACATTCAACTGCTTTTGCCTTGAGAGTTTAGGACTTTTTGGGGTTTTGCAGGTCTGTATGGCTCAGCTGCATAGGCACATGTCAGAAGGGAGGAGCTGAGGGGATGCGAAGGTACCGTGAACACCGTGGACCAGATTTGAACGGTGGATAAATGTGTGTATGTGCACCCCACGGCGCTCTAGCTGAGATGGCAGCCCTGGCAGGAGCGTGGTGATGCCAGCGGGTCGTTCCATCCCCTCACGCTGCGGGGAGACACCTGGCAGACCTTCTAGGCGGCTGTTCCTTGAGTGAAGACCTTTCCGGGTATGGGATGATGGTCTCCCAAATCACTGCTCTCACTGTCTCTCAGCCCTGACATCACCCAACCAGCAGATTATAATTTTAGACAAAACTAGTGTTTTTAGAGGTGGCAGGGGGTTGTGCTTCTTTATTCATGTTTTATCTGTGGCATTTTGATTTTTATCTGCTACTGAAAGACTTTATGGCAGTGGGGAATCAAGGAAGTGAGGCCACCACAAGAGAAGGACGATATGAAGTTGTGAGTGGTTGCGACCTTTATAGCTCCCCCCAAAAAAATAGTTTAGACCAAAAGTTTGCAAAAACTGTCAGGAGTTCAGTTTTTTCATGCAAGCAAATTACAGTAGAGTTTTGTCAACCTTTTTTGTCTGTGACAATATCAAACCCCCTCGTGTTCTTGAGGATGGGAAATTTGAGTCATGGCTGCTTTAACCGTTTTGCCAAAACAATGTTGCCATGGGATTACTGAATGTAAATTTTGGGTTACAGTGAGTATTTTGTGGGAGCATGGGGTGTAGGAGGAATCTGGTCCTGTGCCTTCTCTTAGGGGCAACTCCTTCACATAATCCACTTTATATTTCATGCTCATTGTCTTTACCCTGCTCTTCCTCTTTAGCCAGTTGTGGGACATTTATAATCAAGTGCTGTGTTGTCCTGCTGGATTTTAGCAGTTGTCACGGATCTTTCTTGTAACAGGGAAGCACGGTAAGAGGTGAAAGAAGCATAAGCCGGCACTCAGGAGAGATGGGGATGCAATGGAGGGGCAGGAGCACTGTTGGGTTCCACTTTCCGCTGCTTTTCCTGCACACACAGACCTACGTCTGCGTTTTGGAGTGGCTCGGGGTGCTGTCTGGTTTGCGTTACTGCAAGCTGGCCTTTGGCTGAGGATATTGTCTCACGAACATTTCCTTTTTCTGTCAGGACAGCTTCTGCTGGGACAATATTTTCAGTAGTCTTTTTTTATCTTGGAGAAACAAATGTTTCATTCATTTTTCTAGTAAAAACAGGAAGCTGTAAAGGAGACAGACTGAAAAAGAAGAATGCGTGCTGTTACTTACAGTTTAACTTGTGAAGGTGTAACGCAGGCTGGAAGTAACTCTTCGTTAGACACTGAGGGGTGTTGCAGTTTTACTGCTTTCTCCTATTACCTGAACCTCATGTGAGGGACAGTTTAACATGAGCTTGTTCAAAAGCAAACCCCCAAGCCACCTACACGTATGAAACCCTCAAACTTCTATTATTCTCGTGCTTTCACCCTGTGGCAGGTACGAGATGAACTCCCTAAATCCGTCATGAAACCGTTGTGTTGAAAATACGCGAGGTTCAGTTTTCGCTTTGCAGATAAACACCATCGTTGCGGAAGGGCTGCCTTGGCTGTGTTGGGCGAGCGCGCGCCGAGCGCGGAACCGTCAGGAACTCCCCTCACCCCGTGCGGCTGAAGCCGCGGCCTTGAGGTAGTGCTGGGAGGAGCTGGATGTGTGGTCGGATGCGGAGCGGTGCTGCGTGGTGCGTGGCTTTGCGGAGTCACTGCCCGGGCGGTTCAGTGGATCTGGCAGTTCTGTTGCCAGATTCACTTGCCATCGCCCTGCTTGACTGGCACCAGCTCAGTCTCGCAGGCTCCAGGGTGGCTTTTAGGCTCTTGGTTGCAGAACACAGATTTTCTCCCCATAAATAAATAAGGCTGGTTTGAAGTGGTATTTTTTCCTGATGACTGTACCAGGAACAGCAGGGAAGAGAATAAAGTCTTAAATAACGTTCCTCTTGGGGCCGTAGGGAAGGAATGTGTGGGTGCGGAATTCCATGCAGATGCGGCGTTTCTCCCGGCGTTGCTGTGCGTGTCGGCGTCGGAGCTCGGCTGTTGGGGCAGTTTGGGTGCTGGCAGGAGGGAAGTGTCTGCTTGGCGGGCGGTGTGCGGCCTTTTTACAAAAAGCAAAGCTGGGAAGGCCACTTGGGGTGTTTTACCTGAGGGTCCTTGAGACAAAGCTGTGGCAGTCTTTCAGAGTTTAATCGATAGGCAACATTGGCTCTGTTGGACATGGGGGAGGCTTTGAGCAGTTGTTAACCAAAGCTGCCCCTGGAGCCCCACAGCTACCAAAACCCTGCCCCACGAACGCCACACGTGAAGGTGACGTCTAACCGTGGGTGACAAAACTCTCGTGGAGATTACAGGCCCAAAATCGTCTCCCTTCTGCGTCGCTCGGAGCCGAGCTGTGTAAGCGGGCGGGCTGCCGAGTGGTTATTGAGCACGGGCGTTCCCCGTGAGAGCTGTTCATGGGCCGTTGGGTTCACCCTGAAGCTGAGGAAAAGTCTCTTGGCTATTTCTCCCTGTGCTCAGCTTTGGTAGGACATGCAGGGTTCAGCGATGTCCGCAAGAAAAGTGTGTCCCCGGGGGATGGCGGGACTCTGCAGGGAGCAGCCGGAAAGACAGGGAGCAGCAATCCTACAGTGATGCTGTGGTGTGGCTCAGACCACTGACCGACCGTCCTGGCCTAGAGTCGGGCAGGTCCGGAGCGGAGCGGTGGCCTCACACCCGCGCTGGACCAGCAGCATGTGGCAGCAGAAAGCGGGTAGCTGCTGTGAGAGAAAGCCAGCAATCCTGGCTTCTTTCCTGCGCTTGCCTGGTTTTGTTTGTAGGCTTTATGTCAACAGACCGGTGTCAGAGGTTGCGTTCTCTCCTGCCGTCTGTCCGGCAGGAACTGGTGTGAGTGCCGACCCCGGCTGCGGTGGAGGTAACAGCCCGGTACTATCCCCGGCAGTGGAGGATCCTGGGACGTTGGAAAGTGAAAAACAAAGTATGTACGGTCGGTGGAACCCTGTAGATGAGCGAGATGAGAGCAGAGTCTAACGGCCAAGCGTGGAGGGTAATTTCCCCCCGTTTTGGTGACTGAGTGGTGCAGGGGCTGCCCCGCAGCACAGCTCGTGTGGAAGGGAAGGGCTGACATAGGGTTCAGTTCCACCCATACGTTTTGGATGGGCCCGCCTTGTTCCCCTGCTCCAAACGCAGTGTGCCTGGGCGGCGCAGGCCCTCATCCAGGTGATGGAGCTCCTCGCAGGTCGTATCTCAGTCCGCATTGTCACCGTTGTTGCCTCCGGGTAGTTCATTTCTGGTCAAGGGTTCGCTTTCTGTTTCACTGGATATTACAGATTCTTTGCTGGTGGTTTTCTGGGTTTTTTTACGACCGTGAGGGACTTTCAGGCATTGAACTTGGTAAAATACAGTCTGTCAGAAACACCAACCAGGAGCGGTTGTGAAGGAGCGGGCGGCGGTGGGGAAAGGAGCAGAGGGCTGGACAGCGGAGCAGCCGAGGTCCTGGGTTCGTGCAGCTCGGAGAGGAGGAGGCCGAGGGGTGGCCGCGTGCTGTCCGCAGCTTCCTCATGGTGCGAGCAGGGAGGGGGGTGCTGGTCTCTTCTCCCTGGTGATACCACCTCCTGGTGATAGGACACAAGGGGATGGCTTGAAGCTGTGTTGGGGGAGGCTCAGATCGGGTACTGGCAATAAGTTCTTCACTGCGGGGGTGGTCAGACGCTGGAGCAAGCTCCCCAGGGAAGGGGTTGTGGCCCCACGCCTGTCGTTCAAGAACTCTCGGATGCCTGGTTTAACTTTTAGGTTACCCTGTGTGGAGCCAGGAGTTAGGCTTGATGACCCTTACTGGTCCCTTCCAGCTCAGGATATTCTGTGTTTCTATGGAATTATTCTGCACTTCTTTCCTGAGCAGTCCGGTTGGAGCACAACGAGACCGTTCGCAGGGTAAGAAGCTGGTCCAAAGTACTTCGTTCCTACCAGATTCTGAAGATCAGACTTTAGATACCAGGCTTTAAATGGCTTTTTAGGAAATTTTACATCATTCTATGACTCTACCTTTTTAATGGGTTTGTTTTTCAGTCAAGGCCAGAATTTTTCATAGCTATGGTATGGCATTCCAGTATTAAAGCAGCCTCACCTTCTCTGAGGGTATCTCGTCCCCCCTCCCTGAAATTACATTTGTTAGTCAGGTTTGCTGTGTGAGTTAAACGTTACCAGATCAGTCGCTTTTTCGCGTTACTGAATAAATGGGCTCAGGGCCTGTGCCTGAGCTGCTAAAGGTGGAGTTAAAACATGCTGCTTCGCTACCACGGTGTCATCCCTTTCGCCTGCAGCGCAGGCTGTTGCTTTGAGAGGTGCACAGCTGCTCCTGCCTGGCCAGCACTCCTCTCCGCGGTGTGGGCTTGCCCCTCCATTGCACAGTGCACCCCAGCGTGCCGCGGCGCGGGCACCTGCATCGCTGAGTGCCTGCTGGTTTGCTCCGGTGTTCGTAGCTGGGGGCAAGGCTTGCTTGTCCAACGTGTACTTCCATTTTAAAAAGACAGAGCTCCTCAGGCTGCATTTGATTGTAATAGTGCTGCGCTGTCAGGATTGACAGCAGTTCCGTACGTTCGGCTGAGTCTCATTTCAAATTCTGGGCTCGTTGAGTGTCCCAGATTAGGCACAGAGAGCACTGAACTGTCCCCCTTCCTCAGCCCAGGGCAGCTGTCAGCTACCAGACATGGTTTCTTTATTTTGGGAAGGTTTTGTTTGGGCAGAGACGTGGTTGTTTAACCAGATCCTGCTTTTCCTCTGTTTTTCATGGCAAACGATCATGTTTCCCAGCCGTTCGCAAACAGTGACTGTCTGGCAGGATTTCCTGGATACACAGTAGTTTGAGATTGTAAAAGGACAACTTTCTGGACTCTGGTGATTAGTGTGGTTATTTGTACTGCCTTTTCTCCATGGGAACTAATCGGCTCATCACATGAAGGTAGAAATAGGGCCCAAGAAGAATCCAGAACCTAGCTGATCGCCTTCCCCATGGGTCATAAAGAAAAAGATGCCAGAACAGGACACTTCCTGACCTTTGTGTAGTCAGACTTTCTGAAGTGGTGGAACCAGTATTTTGGGAGTCAAAGTTCTGTAAGTGTCGTGGTTTAGGCCCATCAGCAACTCAGCACCACGCAGCCGCTCGCTCACTCTCCCCCCGGTGGGTTGGGGAGGAGGAAATACAGGGAAAGGCTGGTGGGTCGAGACCAGGACAAGGACAGTTCACTCACCAGTTATGGCAAAACAGACCCCACTCGGGGAAAAAGATAAAATAGTTACCAGTCAAATCAGAGTAGGGTGATGAGAGATAAAGCCAGATCGTAAAACCCCTTCCCCCACCCCTCCC
>NW_010252011.1:22538-23487 GCF_000690775.1 Eurypyga helias | reverse complement strand
TCCACAGCTTCTCTGGGCAAATCACGTGTGGCAAGGGCAGTTGGGATCTGTAGGTGACTTGAAACAACCTCCATTGGTCACTAATGCTTAATGGCTTATCATGCTGCCTTTTGGGAGCAGCTACAGCTTACCCTCAGCTTCCAAGGTCATAAATGGGTACTAAAGGTTCAAAGCCAAGGAGCAGCTGACCCAGGACTGCTGTCAGGAGATGGCATCCATAAAAAAGCGTAAGAATCCCTTGTTGGGAAGGATATATTTTAAAGGAACTTATATATTCTTGCCTTTCCTTCCTCCCTCTTTTTTCTTAAAGCTCAGCTTTTCATCCTGTTATCCGTTTTTGGTAGCTTCTCTCTCTTGTTCAATATAAGTATATGAATTTTACAAGGGAGATGGCATCCATTGTTCTCTTCAAATGTGGGTTTAACAGTTGAGAGAAAACTGTGAAACATTTACAATTTTGAAATTTAATTGTGCTTTTTAAATTAAAAATGGGCTTCAGAAGGGGAACGTGGAGGCAGCCACCCAGGACTGAGAGGGCAGACCGAGATGTGGATGTGGGGAGCTGGTCTGAGCCTTTCCCTGGTCCAAATGCTGGCACTTTCTGCAGGCTGGGGGTGCAGGGAAAAAGACAGGTGCAAGCCCTGAGTGCCGATCCCACTGGCATCCCAGAGGATGGGAGCCACGTGAAATAGGACAGCATGGACAGCAGCGGGGACTCTGCAGACCTCACACTCATCTGTCTCTCTGCCCATGCACCCCGACAGCTCATATTTATCTGTTTGCACTGGGTGTGCACCCCATTTCGTGCCCTCCTCGCCCGGAGGGACGCCAGCTCTGCCCCTCTAGCCGGTCCGTGTCTCAGCTCCCAGAGGCCCAGCCCTCTGGGCTGCCATTATTGAGTCAGGAGTTGTCACTTCTCTCCACCTCTGGGCACTGGGCTCAGGCCGCT
>NW_010252011.1:17322-22504 GCF_000690775.1 Eurypyga helias | reverse complement strand
CCCCCTCCGCAGCCGCTGCCAGTGGGGAATTACATCTTCAAGGGAAAAATACCTGTTTCTTTTTCGCTTCTTGGAGCTTTTCTTCTTCTTCTTCTTCACAGGCGAGGGGCTGTAGGAGGGAGACCTGAGAAGATGGAGGGGTGTTAGTGACTGCAATCTCCCCAGTCTTCCCCAGCCACTGCACCCCTTAACCCACCAGCAGCAGCATCACTCTGGGGCAGAGAGGGGCAGGGGCTCCCGGGACCCCCAGACAGGTTTTGGGGTGAGCCCCAGCCGCCTGGCAGGGAGGGCGACAAAATGGCGGCGCCTGCCCGGGCCTGCAGAAGCCCTCAGGCCCTCGCACCTCCCCGGAGGGTAACCAGCCTCCATGCCACACCAGCTTTCCTCCCCTCACGCAGCCGGGGGCTGCCTGTCCCCCCTGGCCCCAGACAGCACCACGGCCACCCTCACCTCCTGCGCTTCTTGCGGCTGGGTTTCTTTTTCTTCTTCTTCCCCCGGGCCGGCAGCGGTGCGCGCTCCCCGTCACACGAGGGGCTGAGGAGGCGGACGGAAAAAAGGAAAAGAATTAAAATAATAAAAATAAAAGCACTGTCCAAATCGGCTCGCATGGGTCTGCTCTCCCCCACCTCCACCTCCGAGACACCTGGGGCAGAGACATCAGTTTTCATGGTGGACGCGGGGTGCGGACAGGAGCCTAATTACTCGCTAACGAATAATTTGGTCACAGTTTAAATGAAATATCTCCTCCATGGGTTTAATGGAGATATAACGAGACAGCTACTGTACACTGCTGTGACGCCGACAGATTATTTAAAACGTGTTTGCTGGGGTTAAAGACTCCGTAATGGATTTATAGGTTTTGTTGCTCTTTGTAAATATGCTTTAAATAATTAATTGGCATTTAATTTGCATACAATAATTATTGCAACCAGATGCATCTGATTACAATAAAAAACTTGACATATGTTAAATAGCAATTGATTAGAAATATATATATTTATTGACATGCTATAGTAATGATGTACATCTCTTGCACAGTTGTTAACCCTTGAAAAAAACATCCTGCAAATTAATATTTTTTTTAAACATAAGACACTAAATCGCGTTATGTTTCAATGAAAAACAAATGCCATGGTTAAATTAATTCAGAGCACTGGGCTGAAAATGTGGCAGATACTCTGTGGATACTCATTAACCAAAGCAAATGCTTGTAAAGATGGGGGGCAGCTGGTGGTAGCCTGCAGATCCCCAGATTGACCCCCCAGTCTATTTGTCGACCCTCAAATGGATCCATAGGTGAGGTCTGCAGGGGGCATGGCCAAATTCCCAGGGCCTCTGCAAAACTGGGAATGGCATCCCTAAGAGAAGGGCAGACGCTGCTGGAAATGGAAGTGCTGTGTTTGTGCCTCAGTTTCCCCGTTTCTCACCCTGCTGCCAGGAGTCACCACTAGCCAGAAATACGTGAAGGTGGCCCCATGTTTGGAGACTGCTGTGGGATCAGCACCACAGAAACAGGCCCAAAATTGAGCAGTTTCTACAGAAAGAATAAACATTATGTTTAATAATAGTCCTAACGCAGAGTGAATGCCACGGTACCTTGGTCTGTCAGTGGTGTGGGGACTCAGGCTCCCCAACACTTGCTCACCCAGGGCTGGAATTACTACTAAAATCATGCTATCATAAAAAACCTATTGCTCAGGGGTTTTAATACACTTTTTTTTTTATTTTTAACTGCTCTGCCAAATGGAACCACATGCCAATGCTTGGGTTGTGCCCCGTGAATAACTGCGTGCTGAGCGTTCCGGCCCTAGCACTTGCCTCTAGCACAGATTTGGGGTCCCCAGCAACCAGGCCTGGGTGCACCTCAGCCCCCCTCGCCCACAGCCATGGCCAGGCACTGCCATGGCCAAGGGAGAGCGGGGAGAAGCCTCTGACTATGCCGTGTGGCCGCAGGCAGTTTCTGTAGAGCCTTTCTCCCTCTCCCAAGATACAGCATTTTGTCTTTGATGTGGAAGCTTTCTCCCTGCACCGATCTGATTTTAATTGTTTCTCCCTGATTGTAATCAAAGTCTAATTAAAAATACACTTTAGATTATTGTTCCGGTTAGCCTGAAGTCTGAAGATATGAAATGTGCTTTCTTGCTCTTTCTTTCCGGCATCTTTAACCAAATGAAGAGGCTTTAATCCCAGAGACAGTTGAGCAGGCAGGGCTCGGAGACCCTAGCTGCTCCCTTTCCAGATTCCAATTCATCCTTCCCCTCCCAAGTGGTCAGGGGCGAACTGGCAGCGAAGCCATGTCCCAGTGACGCCAGTGCTGTTGGTCTGACCTAGGCAGGGGGAATTGCTGGGAGCGATGCCCAGCCAGGGGTACCCTGACCTGGTAACACACAGGGATGCTGGCAGGTTGCCCATCTTCTGGCCAGGGGGGGCTGTAAGAGCAAGATTTGGAATGGAAGTGACCTACAGATGCAAACATGCACAGGGATTTCATGCAATTGCATATGTTCACTGTAGACTCACCCCGTCATTTAACCCATCGCCCGCTCTCACAGACCCCCTGGGGGGGCTGGGGTTGGGCAAGCACTCGCAGATGCCTTCTCCATCACCCCCCTGCTTCAGGGTGGCCCCGCTCGCAGCCCTGGCTCCTACCTGCGTGACCTGCGGCGAGCATGCTCTTGCCTCTCCTTCCCTTTCGCACAGCCGTTGGTGGCGGAGGCCTCCTTGACCACGCGGCCACTCAGTTTTTCAGGATGTCTGTCCTCTGCAGGGTATGACAGGCAGCTGAGAGTCCTGCTACGGGAGCAAGAGGAGAGAAAGAGTGATACAGAATCGTCCATTCAGCTGGGCTCATTGGCTGAAGGTGCCCCAAGTACTGGGGGATCCCGCTCCCTTTCCCCAGGTAGGACCTGCGCCGCTGTGGAGAGCTGCAGGATGCTCTCAGGCCTCCTGAGCCTACAGCACTCAGCCCTGTGGTGGGGAATGCTCCTACAAGGCTTCAGAAAGCCCCCATTTCCAAGCCAAGCTGTGCCCTAGCACCAGCATGCTGTGCTGGGCTCTCAGGCAGAGACGCCGTGAGTATCACACAGCCGAGGAGCAGCTGGAGAGCCCCACACTGCAGGAACAGCCCCAGGCTGCAGGGACAGTGCAGGGGCTGATCCAAGGCAACAGGAAGAGGCAAAGGGAGCTAATCAGGTCAGCAGCCTGGGCATCTTCCTGTGGGCTCTGCAGACACAGCGCTTACCTTGCACTCTCGTAAAAAAAAAACCACTTCAGTATTTCCAATACCATTCCCAAAAGCTGCTATTAGCACTGCCAATACCTTACCTCAACCTCCATCCATATCCATAATCCACATCCTAGCACCCAGGTGGAAGCAAAGCTTTGGCAGCCAGAGGCCAGCCCTCCTTCCCGCTCGTAGAAATAGGGTGTTGGGCCAATAAACTCAACCTGATCCTGATGAAAGCCCAAAATGGAGATCCTGGGCCAGCCCAGCAGAGCTAATGGGAAATACCTGGGCCAGGCAGGTGCTTGCAAGAGCCCTGGGGAGACCACGAGAGCTGGTGAGGGTCAGAGCCAGGCCAGGGCAGGTCAAGCCTGGGCTGAGAGGTCTCCAACAAACACAGGGGCTTGGACAGAGCAAGCTCAAATGGAGAAAAGCCAGCCAAATGGAGAAAGCAAACCCAAACAAACCTGAGCTCAGACACTTGGGAAGAAAGCAAATAGGTTTCCAGGCCCTGCAGATGTTTATTTCAAAGAACTGAAAGATTAATGGAAAGCCGCAAACCATACACGGCAGGGGGGCCAAGGATGCTATGTGTGTGGTGTCATCCAGAGTATTATTTGACTAAATGAAGCAAGCATCAGCATGTCCAAGCCTGACCTGGCTGTGGGCTGATGCCCACGGTGGACTGGGCTCAGCTGGCAGAGGAAGTGTCCCCATTTCTTCCCATTTTCATATCTAAACCAATCTCAGGGATGGGCTGTTTGCGCTACTTTGGGGTTTAGCCATCCCCAGATCAGCTCTGCAAGGTCACACTGCCATGTCTGCCACCCGACCGACTTCCTGCCTTCTGAAAACAGCACACAGAAGCCCCTGGTCCATGTGGACACCCCACCCTGGAGCAGAGGGAACCTGGGGTGTCCCCTTGCCAGCCCCACAGCCACAGTGGCTCAGGGATGCCGGGAGGGTGTGTTGGCTGTAGAGGTTGTCACAGCCATCACCTGTGGGCTGTGGGGTCAGGAGCAAGGGGCCACGGCTGGGTACGTGCTGCACATCAGGGGGGTTAAATAGGGCGAAAAGGGTGGCTAAAGAGCAATGTGATGCTAAAATGGCATGTTAGCCCCAACTAGGTGGGCAGAGGCTTGCATGCCCCAGGGAACGTCCTGTCCCAGCCATGAGCAGCACCTTTCAGGGCTGGAGTCGGCAAAGAGGCACCTGCAGAAGGGTCACCCCTCTCTTCCCGCCTGTGTGTTCTCTCTCAGCAAACCCCCACGTTCTCTAATAGCTGACTCTGAGCCCATTTTGTCACTTCTGAACATTTAAGGAAGTGCATCAGCCGAATACAAGTGACGGGGTCAATGAGGGGAAGCTGGGTGAAATATTTCTGGCTCTGGACACGCAGGAGGTGACACTGGCAGATCCGATGGTCCCTGTGGCTTTAAGAATCTATTACTCTGCTTGTAATAAATCCCCCAGTCGCTTCCCAACATCTATGTTATTTTTAACCATCCGAGAAGCTACATGGTTAATTGCTTTCTTTGTGCAAGCTAATTAGCTAGTGGCCTTTCCTGAAACCCTTTTAAGAACAGTCTTCTGAGGCTCAATCATTAGGATCCATTAAAAATGTCCCCAAATTAATGACCTGTGCAAAGTCTGGTCTGGATCAGCTCCAGCAGCAGAGGCAGGAGGGTTCTTCCCCGGGCTGACAGCACGCCAGGGCAGTGCTGCCTTGCACAGGGACCCGGGCACGGCCGGCGATGTCCCCTTCACCTCGGCCCCCGCTTCCACTAATGAGATTTTCAGGTCCTGGGGTTAAAACATACTGGCCTTGAGGCAACCAAGGACTCCTGTCCTGCAACACACTAGGAATCGTTTCTTCTGGGCTTGGAAGTAATTATTGATGGAAATAATTATTCTCCAATCCCATCAAAGGTTGGCTTCAATTCAACCAAATGTTCTCCT
>NW_010252011.1:6039-17312 GCF_000690775.1 Eurypyga helias | reverse complement strand
GAGAGTCACTAACACTCTAAACTGGCTGGTAATCCCCTTGCGTTAAGCTCCACAGACATTGACTGAATATATATGTAAAAACATTACTTTTTTTGTCATCTTTTGTGTCTTTCATGACTGATATAAAAGTGCTCGTGGTTTGGCGTGATTGATTGCTGTGGCCTCGTAGGACAAGATCATCACAACTTCCCTGCAAGTCCCTGCCTGCAGCAGGAAGGAGAAAGCCTCTGCGGGTGCTTTGCTGGAGCTGGCCCCGGGAGGGAAGTGAGGATGCTCGGGGTGATGCAGCTGGAAGTACGGGGCTCGCTCAGCACAGGGGACACATGCCAGACCAAGCAGGAGGAAGAGGAGGCAGGAAGGATGCCCAGGATTTGTCTGGGCATCCAACACTACTCTGCCCCTGGAGTGAGGACCGTAGCTGCTCTGCCAGCATACAGGTCTGTATTTGTCCCTAAGGATGCACTCCTGGCCATGGGCAGCCAGGCCATGACAGGGCAGTGTCCCACCCATCACACCTTTCTCCGAGTTTCTCTGTTCACATTAGACAACTCCTTGCTCTCTTTTTTCTCTTTCTTTCTCCCATACAGAAGTCCAGCCTATCCCCCAGGCCTGCCCAAAAGCAGCATCCCTGCTCCTGATGGGAGACCCCCTGCAGCAGGGCTGCCTGCAGCCAGCTCAGCACAAAGCTCACCCTGCGCAACCTCCCCCTGCAGACAATTCGCCTTATCCCTTCCCTCTGCAGCAGTCTCCAGCCCAACAGGGTTTTTTGGGGCTCATGATGATTTTTGCTGGCTTTTCCATGGCTGGGAGGGAAGCAGTGGGCATGTAGGGCTCTCGCCTCTCCCGCCAGCCCAAGCTTCTTGTCACAGCCTAGCCAGCCAACCTCCTGTTTTAGTATTGGACTTAGGCTCTCCTGTGTTTTCCTGCCCATACAGAATGTGTTGACAGCAGAGGGAAACGATCTGTTGCTACCCTAATAGGAGTGATGCAGAAAAATTCACTTGTAGGAGAGAGCCCAAATGTTCCTGATTTGAAGATGGGTGAAACCACAGTAAAACACTGTGGCTGTTGGGAGGAGAACGGGAAGCGTGTCAGCAGGTGGAGGGGCCCTACTTGTTTTTACAAACTGCCCGATACGCTTCAAACCAGCCGTACCCATGTACATCACATTTCTGAATCCCACTGAGCTCCCCGCTGCCAGCAGCATCCCACAGAGCCCTGTCACCAATGCCACCTGCCTCCTTTCCCTGGGAGGCTGGCATGTCACCCCCAGGTTATAGGAACACTGCCGAGGCCAGTTAACCACGCAGTGGCCCCCACGCTCTGCGCCTGCTCCCTTTGGGACTGGACATCCCTGTTTGCTGGAGGGAAGCAGAGAGTCACTGTCGTGCTCAGCAGGAGATTTTGCACCAGTGTCCTATGGGAGCCCAAGGTGGCCATGCATGTGGGTGGCAGGATGAGGCGCCTCCTCCTCAGAAGCCAAGGGAAATGCAAGACTGGGGAGGTCCCACAGGGCATTTGCAAGATCTGGGAGATGTGCTGGGCTTGGCGAAGACCCCTCCTGGGATTTTTGCAGGGATGCAGTGTGCGTCCAGCACTACAGGTGAGATGCAGCTGAGCCTTGGCCCTGGAGCAGGGCTGTAGTGCCGGGGCATCCTGAGGGATGGAACCAGCCCAAACATGGAAATATTGCCCCCTCCCTATCAGCCCCCATGGGATGGCACTGCCTTTCCTGCCCACGGACAGGCCCTGGCACTTCTCACAGAGGACAGGGCAAGGGCACAGGGTGTTTGCTCCTCAGGGAGCAGAGCAAACTCCCAGACCACCCCCGTTCCCCCGTCCCAGGCTGCCACGCTCCATCTCATCAGGCCATGAGACGTGGCACTTGGTGACACGCTCCCCTGGGAGCTGAGCCCAGGGACACCCAGCCCCACGGTGACATGCAGCGTGGGTTTGGTGTGCACTCGAAATCCCTGCACGCTGGCATCTCAGCACTGCTGGGGTGGGCAGCTACCCCCCCACTCGCAGCTCCTGCTGCCCAGCCACGCTCCTCCGCCCCAGCCCCGCAGCAGTCTCCTGCCACAAAGCTTTCATCAATCATCCTTCTCCCCTGCAGTAACGCATCTCAAGAGGAGAGAAAAGCAGGAGAATTGCCTTCCTAGTGACCTTTCAGCTGCTGGGCCCTGTCACCGGGCCATCTCCCTGTCCGCAGCGGTGTCATCCCTCGCCTCCCTGAGACGGGCTCCAGCAGCCCCAGCCCTCAGTGGCCTTGCCGCAGCCCCTCTGCCCTTTCCAGCTGCTCTGCCAGCAGCAGCGTAAGCACACCAGGACTGGATCGTGCTAACCAAGCCTTTTTTATCATTTATTGTACTTTGCACAATACTGTACAATATTGTACTTTGGCTGGGTGCTGGATGCATCTACCCACATACACAGGCAGTTCGGAGGTCCGGAGCGCTGGCTGCACTCGGCAGACCTGCACTGACAGCATTCCCAAGCTCAGGACAGAGTATTTGGAAAAGTCAATATGGAAACTTCACCACCTTGCCCTTTTCGGGCCTGGCTGGGTCCGCGTTCCCATCATCTCTACAGCCCCTGGTGCAAAGGTAGGAGCAGCTTCAGCGAGCTGGAGCCCCAAAAATGGGAAAGGTTAAAGCCTCTCTGATGAGCCTATTAGTTGTGAATGTTTCAGTGGCGTTGAACCGATGACGGGTGCCTCACCTGGGGACTGGGAACATCAGCCTGTGAAAGGACACGGGCAGCCGTGCCAGGCACCCAAGGGGAAGCAGGAGAAGCTCCCGCAGCTGCTCGCACCAGGGATGCTTTCGCCACTTCTCCTGAGCGACGTGCAAATAGCGCACGGGCACGTGATTGAATATCCCATCTTTTGTCTCCTTTCCTCACCTGGAGGTTTTGGCTGAGCAGGAGGGGCTTGCGGCAGGTTGGGGTTCCCATGGCTACCTCCCACGCACCCCTGCCCTGGGCTCTTGGTCCTGGAGAGGGTGGGCCGAGCTGCTCAGAGCATTTCTAAAATCCACCACTTTGGGCTCGAAGCCTTTTGGCACTGTCAAAATGACTCTCTTATTTCCTCTCTTGCCCTCTAGCTTTGCTCGTCTGATTGCCAAAGAAATGGTCGAACCATTCCTTTGTCCCAGGAGAAGGAGGGAGCAGAAAAGAAGGTTGTAAAGACATCGCCAAGCAAAAACTCCAGCAGATGTGTTTACGTAAAGCTCTTTGAAATATGCGCTAAAAATACCTCTTCAAAATTAGGAGATGGAGAAAATTGCAAGTGCTTCCCACGAGCAGACACACACAAACACCCCACGGCAGGTTCTTTCCCCACCTCATTCAAACCGTTGTCATTAGTGCGGCAGGAGCCCTGCAGTTTGTTATTGAAAATTATAATAGCAAATCACCGAGATATTTTCCCTGATTACACAGAGTCCAAGCCAGTTCAATTTTAATCTTTTCCCCGCTATTTTTTCTGTGCATCAGCAGCGGCACCAGCTGCAGAAAAGCGCGTGGTTTTCTTGAGGCGGTTTAAAGACAGAAGAGAAATGCAATTCCGTAATATACATTTTTCATCCAATTTTTGCCAGCGGTGGCTCACCTCCCCCTCCTACTCCCAGGAACCCTGCGTCTTCCTGCAAGCCTGAATGCGGCAGCGGCTCCTTTTGCTTCTTGGGCTCCCGAGGTGTTTAACGACCGCTCTTAGCGCATCCTGGGCCAAAGAAGCAGCTTGGCTCTGTGTTTTCCAGCAGCTGATTTGCTGTGCGTGGCTGAACCAGAACAGAGGAGTTTCCCTGCTGGAAGAGGACGCGGGAGTGGTACAGGGTCAATGCCAGATGCTCCAGGGACACTGTGCGGTCGCTGCCCATCGCGAGGGCTCTGTCCCGGCACCAGCTGGCAGCGGCTCTCGCTCTCCAGCGCAGGATGGACAGCTCTGGCAGAGCGTAAAAACTCCGTGGAGGAAAGAGATGCTCCTGTGGACTGTCTTGCTTAGGCAGGCATGAGGGTGAGCACAGCCTCTCCCTGCTCCTCAAGGCTGGGTCTCCTCCCTGGGGTCACCAGGACCTCCATCACCTTCCCAAGCACGTGGCCACCTCGCAGGGCTCAGTGTCACATTCCCTTGCTGCCAGCAACCTGGGATGGCTCTGCCAATGACAGCAGAGATAATCACAAGGAATATGGCATGTGGTTGTATTGTTTCTAAAGGAAACCTGGACTGCTGCCCCATCTAGAGCAGTTTCTACGGCATCTTGTGCTCCGCAGGCTGCCAGCTCGGGGCTCCCCGTGGTGCTTCGTGCGCGTCAGCACCTGCACGCTGCTGGGCCAGGCTTGCTCTCAGGGCAACAATTCTCTGCCTTTCCTATCCTCAAATACTGCTCCTGAGACAAACACCCTGCAGGTTTCCATGCCTGTAAAGGAGCCAGGTTTTTCCTCAACCAGGGACTAGGAAAGGAGGAGCCTGGGCTGTCCCCAGTGCCTGGAAATGAAGATGAAAGTGTCAATATTGCCACACTGCACCAGACCACAGCAATCCTGCACATCCCTGATCCATGCTTTGGGGGACTCCAGGCTCTTGAGTGGCCCTGGTGTGGTAGGGACTGGTCTGAGGAGGGACGGGGACCGAGAGCTTATGCTAAACCCTGCCACAGCCCCACGGCCACTCTCCTCCGGGCAGGCCACAAACTGCACTCCCAGACCCCATCCCTGCCACCACCCCCCAGGCAGCCTGCAGCAGCCTTGGGGGCAACTGTTCCCAGGTGAGGGGGCAACAACTGACAGCAAGTCATGGGAACAACCCCAAGCAGCTCTTGTAGAGCTTGTGACTAGGAAAAGCCTGGATCTGAGCTCAAATTTGCTGTGATGTGCCAATTCCCTCCTTTGGCCCAAGACCCATGCCGTTTGGCATGGCAAACAGCGGCAAAATTGTATTTGCCAATAACATAGCTGGTTAAATTTTAATCAAATAGGGGATTGTAAGCACAGTGTTAGCAGGAGCTCCTGGGAGCGCTGAGTGATCACTTTAAAAATGAATTAGTAATAAGGCAGGTTGGAGGCAGCAGGAGAAGGCAGCTGGGGACGATCCACTTGAGCAGCAATGCCCCCTTTGCCGCTCACATAAAACTTTCTCCTCCTCTCCCTTCTTCTGAGTTTTTGAATTGCCACTGGAAGAAGAGGGGAAAACACATTGGAGGTCCCGACACTCAGATAATTCCAAAAAAACCAACCCAGCTTCCGCCTGCCTGGGAACAACTCTGGTTGATGGGAGAGCATGGAGAAGATGGCCGCCTGACTCACCTGGGCTGGGGACAGGGACACTCACGTCACTGCACCCCATTAATAAAGCACCCCCTGAGCCACCCACGTGCCGGGACACAGGCAAGCGTGCTGCCTGCAGCTGATGAACAGCGATCCCAAGGGCTCAGCTGGAAACCACTCCAACATTAAAAAATGCTCAATCTGATCTCCCGGACAGGCCCACGGGTACATCTGAGTGGGTGTCCCCATCCAGGGGCATCACCCGAGCAGGGCAGCACCGTCGCTGCTCTGCCCCATGGGGCTGCCAGACTGCGAGGAGCCAAGGACGATGTTTTCTGCCAACCCCACTGAGCGCCGTGAACCCGCTGGGAGTCCCTGGGCATCCTCCTGTTTAAGACTCATCTCCTGAACATCCCTCCCGCCACGATGGCTTTGTGGGGCTGGGAGGGCTCAGTGCCACTGCAAGGAGCAGATGTCCCCGCGCGGCGACGCGTGGGCAGCAATTAGCTCACGCGGAAAGGAATTCAGCAACAGATTTCTCCTGCTGGAGAGATGAGCCTACAATGTTCCCAGCCCAGGAAGGGAGGTGGCAAGTGGACTTTAACCCCCCTGCTAAATGCTGCTGGGCACTTCTTATGGCCAGAAGGGCCCTTTGCCTCCCTGTATCGCATCTCCTACGTCAGCTGAGCTGGGAAATTTCTGAATTGCGGCTTCAGGGGTGGGAGGGTTTGGCTTGACTCCTTCCCCATAACACCTCCTGGCCCCATGGGAAACCCCATGGGAAACACCTTGTTGGTCTTGCCAGCTGCCCAGGAAAGACTGGTGAGAGGGATTTAAGGTAAGGATAGTTTCTGGGAGGCAAGACACCTCCTTTTGTCCTCCCGCTGTGCTCCGAGGAGGGAGAGGTTGGTATGTCCATGCCACCCCTGCCACACGGCAGGCACCGGCATGCACCCAGGGCTGTCCGGGGGTCAGAGTCAGAAAGAAACCTCCCTCTCTGCTCCCAGGTCTTGTCCCCATCCACCCACAGCACCCTGCAACTCTGAACATCGTTTTAAATCATCCCAAAAAAGAAAGGGGAGGATATGCATTGGTTTGCTGCTCCCTAGGGGGAAAGTTTGGAAGAGGCAGGTGGGACCTCAGGTTCCTGGGCCCTATGGCAGACCCTGCCAGGAGGGGCCGGAGAGAATAATTTCACATTTTGGCACATCCATCTTTAATTGGGTGTAATAATAATTTTATCGCTTGCTGGGATTTGTGAGGCTGAACTAATATTTGTAAAATGCTTTGCTATCCTCAGCTGAAAGGCAATCTAGAATGGCAAAGCCCCAGTGTTATTCACATTTGGATAATCCAGAATTATTCATAAACAAAATCAAGATTATGCAAATATATTCATTAGTTCTCAGAATACCTCCAGGAAAATAGAGGAATTAGTCTTGTTAACAGTTGTATATTATGTAAGAGCGTGTCTAAGCACGCGCAGACCTGCGCGCCATCGGTGCTGGGGCGCATTCAGCTGGGACTCATCCCAGGATCTCAGAGCATTGGACAACAAGGGCTTGGCCTGTGCAAAGCAGCCACCTCAATTCTGGGATATCCCGATGCCCCACAGCAAGCGACAGCACCCAGTGCAAACCCCTGCACCCCCCTCCCTGGGGTCCCACCAGCTGCTCTTCAGCCAAAACAGCAGAGATGTCCCCGGCATCCCCTCCACACCCATCCCCAGGCATGAAAACCATCACCTTATTCTAGCCAAAACAACCTTTCCTACCCAAATGAGGATTTTTACAGTATGTGCAGGGCCAGCAGGCTGCAGAGGTGGGATTTGGATGCAGCCTCCCTCGCTCGGGACCTGCCCTTTTCACCCCGCACAAGCCTTCGCGCCGGTGCGAGCTTGTGCCCAGCCTGGCTTTCCGCAGTGCAACGCCACTGTCTATTCGAGGTGTGCTGGGAAAGGGGAGATAAAGGTGTGCTGAAAATACCGCATGGTTTAATTAATGCCACATGCCTTTCACTCCATAGGTTGTGTGGATTGTTAATTATTTTTATAAAGAAAATAATTAGTCCCAATCAAGGCAGAAGCTCTCCAGAATTACAGCTCATTAACTGCTCTCACATTTTTCTGTTCTATAAAAAGTCATGTGGTGCTGATGAAAATTATAGACCCTTGGAATCAGCGTTAAATACAAATTCAGACAGTGTTACCATCTTATTACCATCAACTGCATCGACTTGGCTTCGGTAATTGCAGCTGGAGATGAAGTGCAGGGATTTCTGCTCTACGCAATCTCTAAAAACAAGCACTCTGCCCATTAGTTTGCCGGAAACGATGTGACACCAAGGCCCGACTCAGCTCAGTACGTCCCCGCGGAGGTGACAGCCACCAAGGAGAAAGGGGAAAGCAAGGTGGCTTTGCTGGGGATGGGGAGATAAGGGTTGCTCAGGTTCAGTTCGGCTCTGATTGGCAGTGGGGTTGCGCCTGCACAGAGCAGGGGGGACCATGCAGGTCTGGCACTCGCCTAAATTAGGAAGATGAACCACCTAACGATGCTGCAAATCTGTCCTATGGGCTGGGGTAGCAAAGCCACCAGTCCAAGTGAAGGAGAGAGCTAAGAAATGCAGAGGGGACAAGGAGCTACCTTTAAACAGTGGGATTATACTCATAGGACATGGGGAAAATAAGACACGGAGGGATGCTCTTGTTGGGGATGCAGCAGCATCCCCCAGCATCTCCCTCTGGACTGCCCTGGTCCAGGCACTGTGCTGGGGCTGGCTCTATCGAACCACAGAAGCCTCACTCAAAGCCTAATTGAAAGAAATCACAGCACATTAAAGGGAGGTCGGGTCAAATCAATACCGACGCGGTGGGGAGGGCGAGCGGGGCAGCGGCTGTGCCCCAGCGCTGGATCTGCAGGCAGGGCACAGGCTGTGGCCACGGGCTCTGCTGCCCGCTCCTCTGCTGCAGAATGGCAAGGGGAGACCCACTGTCCTCTCCTCCGCGCAGGACAGACCTGGCGGCGGGGAGGGAGCCGCGGGTCCTCGGGATCCTGCTTTTCAGTTTCCATTAATCAGGGATGAGTGTGCCTTCAGTGGCATTCGCAGCCTGGCAGAACCGGCAGGCAGTTCCTTGGCCCACGCGCTCCCACCGCAAAATTAACCCACCCGTCCCCACAGCAGCGACTCCCGTGCTGAGTGCCTGCCCTTGGACATCTGAGCCCGCTCGGAGGGATGGGGATTTTGGGGCTGTGGGTGGACAAAAACACTCCTGGGGAGCTCTGAGGGCAACAGGGCAGGATCCACTGCCATGAGGCAGCAGACAGCAGGAGCCAAACCTGCCGCTGGCTCGTGGTGGTGTCCTTTTAGCTCTGTCCCTGCAGGTGCTGAGATGCTCATGGCAAGGGTAGAGGTGGGAGCACAGCCACACGTCCCAGCACACCCTGGGCTCTCTGAAACATCCAAAAACCCCTGCAAAACATCCAAAGGACATTCTCCACCTGCGCTGGCTCCCAAACCACAGGTGGAAAATATCTGGGAGAGCGCAAGGACCAGTCCAAAACTGTGCCGAAGACTTCTCCAGCCATCAGACAGGACGGGCCACTGAGTCCCTGCATCCAGGATGCCCTGGGATCCTGGGGGAGATGCAACCAACACATCCTGTGTCCTGCAGAGCTTAGCCCCACACAGGGACCCACCCAGGGCAGCCAGAGTTTGGGGACACAGGGCCAGAGGCAGTCACCAGGTCATGCCTACCCTTGACAGCCTGTGTGCTCCACCGCTCCTGGCAGGCTGGGCTGCAGTGCCCCCATCTCGGTGATAAACCAGCAGCCCCCTTTGTTCCCCCTCCCCCAGCGATGCCCACCACGTGAGCCTGTCCCACGCAGCAGGGAAGGGCAGGTAAAACGTGGGCTTTGTGGCTCTTTTTTTCCTATATGTTCCCAATCTTGGAGTTTTTTGGTGAATAAACCTCCATCCCTTGGAAGAAGCAGTGCTGAACCCACTTGCCTTGTTTCTCCCCGTTGTAACAAATCTGGCTGTGCTCTGAGGGTGGTGTTAAAGACAGCAAATGGTTTCTAGGCAATAGGTTCCCAGAGTTAAACCACCAGCCTCGGGGGAACGAGCCCAAAGCCCCAGCCAGCCTCCCGCACTCGGTACGCCACGGCCATGCCCGCCCTGCCGAGGAGGGCTGCTTAGCTGTCCGCAGCCGACGGAGCGGCAGAAGATGTTGTATTTACATGCTGTTATACATCGCTGTTCTATATGCGCTGCTTTGGCGGGCGGCTGGTTATACGGCAGCTCCAGCTGACCCCCAGATTAATTCAGCGGGTGGTCTTTAACTGTGAAATCTCTCTTAATGCAAAAATATTTCTCTTGCTGGGCAATAGCTAATTCTTCATCTCGACAGTAATGTAGCTAAAATCACAGCCTCCTACCCCGTTCTCCTCCAGTCACACCCCGACACACGCGCTCCCAAGCACACGTGGGCACGGAGATAAATTCTATACAACCAGCCCGTTGCCAAAGTGCTGTGGATTCCCCCAGGATGATGTGCTGCTGGAATTTGGTGTTAGGGGCAGAGAAAACCTGTTTTTTCATCATGGCCCTTGGGTCTTGGAGCATTTTCAGCCACCTACACATGCACAGGAGTTGGGAATCTGACCCTGGCCCTGAGATCCACCAACACCAAGGTCTTTACAGCCCATACCAGCACTCTTGCAGCCTCTCCTGCCCCAGGGAGGAAGCAGGAAGACAGGAGAATAGAGCGGGGCAACCCCACAAGCGGCAAGACGCTGCCCATGCTGCTCCTGATGCCTCTGCCTGCCCAGGCACCCACTCGGTGCCCCCACTCCCACCCATGAAGCCCCATGCCAGCGCTGGGCAGCAGCAGCTGTTTCTTCTTTCATTAATGACAAGATATAAATTAAACATGAAGTGTTAAACGGGTCATCAGTGAAGCAGTTAGTCCAACCTTGCTGCCTCCTGCCTCGGCCACAGGCTGGGAGACCCAGACTGAAACACCAGCAGAGCTTTTAATAGAGTTTTTTCCCCACTTTGGGGTTTTTTTTTTGAGCCCTCCCTGCAGTCCCCGCTGCACTGGCAGGGAAAGCGCTCCTACCACGTGCGAAAAAAAACCTGCTATTTTTAAACTCCCGGTGTTTGTCAGCGCTTTCCGCTCGAGCGGCTGGCGCAGGAGAAGCCGGCTTTGCAGCACCCGGGCTCCCACGGAGGGCTGCACGGCCTTTGCTGGGTGATGGTGGCATTGAGATGTGGGCACTGTGCCTGGCCACGCTGCCGGAGGTGGTGGTCCAGCCCGCGCATCCCCCGGGCATGGGCCAAATCCACACCACGCCAAAGCCCTGTGACGGATGCGGTGCTGGGGTCCACCGCTCCTGCCAGATTTCAGGCATTCACGGTGTTTGCGTGTTCGCACACACCCATAAAATCAGCAAGCGGGGCTGCGAGAACAAATTGCTCCTGGGTTTGGTGTTCCTCCCTGCCCTTTGTGGGGAATGCTGAAGGGCTCCGATCCGGGCATCAAACCCAGCCCCGTTTTCCAGCTGGTGACATACAAGCTGGGAGCCTTGTGTGGGTCTCCAGTGGGGCAGGGCAGGACCGTGGGGCATAGTAGACCCATGCTCTAACAGCAGAACCCCCGGGGTGTCTGAGCCAGACCAGGGGCTGCGGCAAAGCCCCAGCACCGACCGCAGACGAAATGCGGGTGGGATTTGCTGGCCTGGGTCGGGCTTTGCGGTGGTGACAGGGTTTCAGTGGCTGCGGGGAGAAAAGGAAGAAAAAAGAGGAAAGGAAAGGGTGGTCATGCATGAAATGATTTCATTTCAGTGACGGGGAGTTTGCCTTTGATAAGTTCATCTTATAGAAAAATGCATATGAAGAAATGTCCAGCTGCTAGACACAGAGATGAGGGAGTGGGATAGGGAAGGAGCTGAGGAGAGAAGGGCTCAGTTCCAGCCACAGCTCTCTGGAAGGAGAAGTCCTGAACCCAGGGG
>NW_010252011.1:5670-6010 GCF_000690775.1 Eurypyga helias | reverse complement strand
GTGTGCGCGCTCGTTGGGGGGAGACAAGCCACAGCAGGACCGGCTGCTGTAGACGGTGGAGGCAGAACAGTGATGGCAAGGGGACAAGAGTGACCACAGGACCTTGCTCCTTAGCATTCCCTGGCATCAGGATCATCACTGCTATTTATTATTTAGGGCTTCACAGCCCTAAATATTTATTATTTAGTCCTTGAAGTAGAGATGCAAATGTTTGCATGGGGGCACAGGGTTTTAAAGCCTTGCTCTCCCCCTTCTCTGGGGATGGGAGATGAGCAAGGACAGGGCTGGCCAGAGGTGTCACTGCTATGGGGACGTCTGCCAGCAATCTCCTAGCTGGGCA
>NW_010252011.1:1754-5528 GCF_000690775.1 Eurypyga helias | reverse complement strand
GGCCATCACAGCCCCCCGAGGTGCCAGGTGCTGCCGGGGCCGTGCTCACAAACCCGCCTCCACAGCCAAACATCTGCAGCATCTGCAGACACAGGGGGGTCCCCAGCAGCAGGGGGAGCGTCTGCGGCCGACTTCGTTCAAGGGTGAAATCAAATATTTCTACCAAACAGCCAGCCAGTGAACTTACACGCACACACAACCCCTTGGCTTCCTTCCACCTCATTTCATCTCTCATCTGAAGAGGAAGACGAGGAGAGATCAGACCCATGCTTCCCCTGGCACAGCGTGGGCACCACGGGCCCCCTCCTCCCCAGAGACGGGGCAACGGCAAGCCCCAGATTCAGGGAGAGACGCACCCTGTGTTTCCCAGCGAGATGCTCTGGGCCATCACTCTGAACGAGGGACAGGTTGTGCCCATGTTCTCGGTGGTGACAGCGGGAATTGGAGCCACAGGGCCAGATCTGGGCCCCAAGCAGAGCTTTCAGATGAACCTTTACAGGTCAGGAATCGCCTTTCCACCAAACCTCAGCAATTCCCACTGCCCTTCTTGTTTCCAGACCCTGTGGTGCCAGGCTGAGGACAACCCTCAGCCCCACATCTGCTTTTGGGAGCTTTTAGGTGAATGTGACAAACCCCCATGTGACTGCAGCAGCGGGAAAAGGTGGCACTTTTGGGGGTACTCAAAGTCTCTAAGAAGTCCCCATGAATGAGCTTATGGCTCCTGTGGGGATTCCCAAAAGCCCCTTTCCCCAGTCCTCAGGTGCTTGTACACCAACCCAGCCTGATGCCCAGGTCGCCTGGCTGAGGCACCCATGGGTGCTGAGCCCAGCTGTGCCACCCGGCGCTCTGCGTCCCATCACATCTTGCGTGGGTCCACCCCACCAACGTGCCCACAGGGCCACCTCTGTCCCCAGAGAGGCCCCTACCCCACTGAGGAGGCCAGCAGGGACACGGTCCCCAGCACTGGTCCAGCAGAGAGGCAGATGGATGGGGCTGGGAGGTGGGAGGAGGAGGAGGAAGGCTCTGCAGGCAGCAGGGAGGGGGTCCTGTGAGCATCCCCAGCTCTGCCCCTTGCTTGCTTCACCCCAGCTCCCCCCAGCCTCCCGGCAGCTCTGGAGCTGCCTAATTAGCTCTCCCCACTCCCACCGCCCTCCAGCTGGAGGGCAGGGGCAGACAAAAGCCTCCCTATTGACAGCCCCTCCGCGGAAGGGGCTTTTCTTCTCCCCCTTTGCTTTTCTTTTCAGGCCCCTCTCCCCCCACTTGGGCCGTGGCCATGGGCTCATTAGCGCGTGGGCGCGTTGGGAGCAGGAGGGAGCAGATGGCAGCCAGGCTGCTGGCGCGGCCGGCTCTCCGCCGCCTCTTCGCGCAGAGCAGATGCCCGACCGACAAGGGGGAGGATTAACGGGAGCGGGGGGCTACAGCCATGGAGGGGCCACCTGTGGGGACTGCCAGGCCACCAAAACATGGGTGGGAAACCAGAGGTTGGGGCAGGAGAGAGCTGCTCCCCAGTACATCAGGGATTCTCCGCTGGAACAAAAGCCACGGAGGAATTGCAGCCACCTCCTGCCCTCGCCGAGGGTACCCCGACTCCCAGGCATTGCAGGTCCACGGCTGCTCCTGCCCATCCCAGTGCAGAGGGGGCAGCGGGAATGTGCTGCCAACCTCGCTCCAGCAGGTTTGTACAGCGCCCAGACCCATCTCCGACATCACCCGCGATGGCAAACCAGGCGGCGAAACTGCACGGAATCCTACTTCAGCAACACGCCCTCCCTCCCCCCTACCCCACGCACAGCACATCCCAGGGGATTAAGGGTTAAAGCACAAATCCCCTGCACTGCCCTGATGTGACCCACTTAGACCATCTGGCAGGGAGGGATGCAGGAGCCTCCTTTCTCCCAGCGCTGCCGGTGCTTACCCGGCATCACCGACTGCCCCAGGAGCTGATACTGGCACTCACAGCCCCCAGCTTCGAGAATGCCCTCGCTTTTCATGGAAAAGTGGGTTTCAGCTGAGTTTGGGGATGCTGGGACAAGACAGCCTGTACCACACTGACGTGGGAACAGGGAACCCAAGCACCCCCCAAAGCATTACACAAGCCCCCAGCCTGCCACCAGCTCTGGGTCCCAGGGGAACCCAGGACCATCTCCCAGCTCGGCCATCCCCAGCACCCGCAGGTTCCTGGGCAGGCGGGTGCTGATGGAATAGACAGCAGCACTGGGAGAAATCAGGAGTGCTAAGGGGCTCCCGGCCAGGGAAGGGACGGAGGCAAAAGCCCTGCCAAGAGGGAGCAGACGGGGTCGCCAAAGGCTGGGCTGAGACCAGGGGCGCCTTTAGAACAGGAGGTTTCAGGAGACTCTCGGTTCACAAGAGCCGAAGCCCCTTGCAGCTCCCATCCAGTGGGGATCACAGCATCATTATGGATCAAGGAGAGGGAGTGAGGGCACCCTGGCTCAGCAGAGGGGCTTGGGGCAAGGTGGGGAGGACCCTGTCCCTGACCCCATCCCTCCAAGCATAGAAACCACCCCAGGATTTTGCATGCATTGGAGCAGCCCCCTGCAAAATCGAGCCCCAGCCCTGCCTAGCCTCCTCACAGGTCCCTCACCCCCCCAAACCCTCTTTCCCCCACATCGCAAAAGCACAGCCCCAGGCTGCACAGCAAAGCCGCGCAGGGCCCTGCATGGGGAAAGGTTAATTGGAAAAGCCCCTTTCCCCATTGCCTCGGTTTTTCCTTTCACACTGCAAACTGGTCAATAATCCATTTACTTTGGCAGGGCAGCGCCCTGCTCCAGGCATGGAGCTGCGCTGGGGGCTGGAGTGAGTGCCCCCCCCCAGCCCCAGCAGGTCCAGGAGGGAAGGGATTAATGTATTCTTTTGTTCCAGGATGAACTGTGGGTTTAGCAGAGCTTTAACCCTCCAAACTGCCCAGGGAATTTAGATGGAAGAGGCTTTATCTCTGGGACCAGCAGCAAGGTGGTGGTGAGGGAGGAGGCACAGGGAAGAGCCGGCTGGAAGGGGGAAAAATAAATCACCTTCTTCCCCAGGAACCCCACCGCTACCCCACAAGGATGCAGGATTGAGCCTTAGCCATGCCCAGGGCACCCTGCAGGGTGGATTTGGGCTATGGCCACTGCGGGGACTCCCGGCAGGACCCCAGTGCCACAGCTGAGCCCTCGGCACCCTGCGAGGGCACAGGCTTATCCAGCAGAACTGACGGGGAGACGGGCAGCACTGGCCTAGAAACCACGCCATCGCCTCTGCTGCGGCCGGGAGCGCGGGGCCGAATCCAGGGCAGAGATCTGCGGCGTTTGCAGAGAAGCAGCTGTCAAGTGGGGAAGAAAACAGAAATCCAGATGGTCGTCTTAATTTTTCATTTGGCTAACTGGTCTCCCTGTCTCCTCTCTGGTGCGCTCTGCTCGCTGGCACTGCAGTCATCTGCTCTTAAATTAGCCGGGAGCACCGTCAGGGAAGAGAGGCCGATCCAAGCATCGGCGCAGCAAAACCTTCAGGAAAAACAAACCCGGAGCAGAGCCGGGCGCGGAGACGGCTGCGAGAAGAACTGCAGCAAGCCTTGGGCTGTAATCCCAGCAGATGGGGAGCGGGAGCCCAGCTCTGGCTCTTGCTGGGCTACCAACCAGGTGCTGGCTCGGGGTGCTGGGGTCACTGCTGTGCACCCCAACAGGGATGCGCTGCAAGGCATCTCCTAGACGTGATCGTGCCAAGGCAGCAGCCTCAGGCTCCCGACAGAGCCCCACACGATGCCAGCCAAGCTGACAG
>NW_010252011.1:0-1688 GCF_000690775.1 Eurypyga helias | reverse complement strand
CAGACCCGAGGGAGCGCCCCGCCGGGGCTGTGCCCGCTCAACACCTGTAGCGAGGGCGGTGGTGCAGATGGCTGCACCGCGGGGAATAGCCCCGGCCCCGTGGCACATGCTGCGAGGAGACAAAAGGAGCCGGGATGCATCGATGTGGGGACCTGGCGGCATCCCGGCTGGCTGCGCAGAGCACACCCCGGCTCAGGGACCCTGTCGTGCGGGATCTACCGGTGCCAAGGTGCAAAACGCGGGAAAGCTGAGCTGGTCGGTCCATTTTGCCACGTTCCAAGAGCTCCCAACCCTGCACAGACCATTCCCGCGCTGCCGGGGCTGGCGTTGCCAGCCAAGTGGAGAGGTACGGCGTTCGTTAACTTTTTAATAGGGCTGCAAATGCTCCCAGCCATGGTTGTCATCCCAGCCAGGATGATCATGGCAATCCAAACTGTCACCGAGAGCTGTGGTACTGTGTACTCATTCCTGGTACTTGGGATTGCTGTGTTTCCCCAGTGCCCCAGTTGGTTGCTGTGTTACATCTCGCTGCAAGGTGTTGAAGCAGCACAGCTTTCCCAGGAACATTTGGGCAGGAGAGAGCCAGCACCCAACCCACTGATAGCCCCTTCAGGTGCCAACCATAGCCTGGTGGTTCCTCTCCCCCACAAGAGCTGAAGCCCTGCGAATGCTGCCCATGGAAATTATATTTGCTCTTCTCCCTTGGAAGCCTAAGCCGTACCTTTCCCAGTTTCCAAGAGATAAAAAAAAAAAAAAATCATACTTGGGCAGCTGGACCATGGGGACAGAAGTGGCCCCTGCACCATTGCACGAGCAGTGGGACCCCCGTCCTGCTCGCTGCTGCGGCTCGCAGCCTCCACCAGCACGGGAGGCATCCAAAAAGGCTCGCTCCTCGCCAGCTCTCTGCTGCTGGGTACAGGCTGAGCCCCCAACACTCAGCCCACTGCAGACTCCTCTACCAGCCTTCATGAAACTTTGGGGTGTTCCCCACAGCGGGTGGGGAGCAGCCAGCAGCAGAAATACAGAGCAAAGAGAGGAGAACCAGCAAAAGTCTCCTTCCCTTACAAAAACAGTGCGAAGAAGGTATTTTTAACCAATACTGAGACGGTCAGCAAAATAAACCCAGTCTAAATCAGAGCGCATCATGGCGAGGAAGACACACAAAGACCCTTACCCACACCACAGCCTGGCTGAGAGGTGCAGTGGGCACAGGCAGCCCCCTCGCCTCCTTTCACTGCTTCTGACCCCTCTGGAAACGGTGGGGGCCCACGGCTGCCCTGGGAGCAGGAGGGAGCAGGCAGGTACCACCAGGTGTGCGAAGCCGAGCCCACTTGTCTTTGAGCCCAGAGGGACACCAGACCCCAGCGGCTCCGGTCCACGGCTGCGCATGGGCACTTCGGGCAGCTGCAGCTGCCCAGTTGCACCTCCCTGGGGGACATCAGCCTCCCCCCCTGTGCCAAGGCAGGGTCCAGCTGGTGGGGCTGTTCCCCTCCCCGGGTGCCACCTTCCCAAGGGGGCCTGGTGAAGGAGTGATGCAGGGACAAGCCAAGCAGCAGGACACACATCCCAGGGGGCTGCAAGGCAGGGATGGAGGTGACCACGCTTTCCGGCTGATGACCCTCACCACGGCACCCCCCCATAGCCTAGCTAGGGCCGGCCAGACCCCCACCCTCCGCCTCTTGGGAAGC
>NW_010252010.1:0-3891 GCF_000690775.1 Eurypyga helias | reverse complement strand
TTGAATCTGGTGCAGGCATTCCCCAGCGCCAGCTGAGAACTTACCAGTGCTGCTCTCTGCATCCAGGAACAGCTTCACAGCAGCCACGGTAAAGAGAGGTAACTCTTTCCTGGCTGAACCCAGCACAGGCTGCTATTGCAGAGGGGGGTGGTTCCCCCTTCCAGAATACATTATATCAGAGGCGCTACCCCCATTGCTGATGGGCTTGGCCTTGGCCAGTGGTGAGCCCGTCTTGGAGCATTGGCTCTGTCGGAAATGGGGGAAGCTTCTGGCAGCCTCTCAGAAGCTGCCCCTGTAACACCCCTGCTACCGAAACCTTGCCATGCAAACCTGAATCATGTAAGTTTTAAAGATCTCAAATCAGGAAAATTTCACAGAATTGGAGATGTACTGAAGTAATCACAGAGTTAGTGAAGAATAAAAAGTGATGACCCAGAGAATTGTAATCCCTTAGTTTGTTTTCAGTCCAACCTGAAATAACAAACCAGGTAGTTTGGGACTATATTAACAAAGAACTGGCAGCGAAAAATCATTAATGATGCCAGTCAGGAGGATTTAATGAAAAGTAGGTCTTGTCACAAAAAACCACCACACTGTTAATCTTCTCTGCCTTAGAAAAAGGAATGAAAGCTATGGCATTGATGTAGTCTATATTAATTTCTCCAAGTTAATTGCTGAGATGATAATGGTGACCTGACTGACCTCCTTAATTATATGGAAGTAATAGCTCCTTCTTTACAGGTGTGTTGTTACTTGGATGATACATGCATCTCAAATTTTATCAGTGTAGAGGGGAGGTATCAGTGAGCTTGAGTATTCCTAACATGGTCCAAATTAATTAAAATATCTTTATCTAGCTAGTGTATAATATTTGCCTGTGACACTTAGGGATGAGCATTTGTATGTAAAGGAACACTATGTAATGAAGTCAAGGTATTGTTTGACCCTTCACAGAGCAGTTGTAAAACTGTTGATAAATAGTATTATGGCCTGGCTAAATGTGAAAATACTGGTGTAAACAGTTTAATGGATATTAGAAGAATAGTACAAATATTGGAAAAAGATGATAGTTCCTAAGGTTCGATTCAGCTCTTCCACTTCGTATCTGCACTAGTTGTGCAGACTCCCTTTGTATTCAGTGAAATGAACCTTGGATGATACGAATTGCAGTCTTACTTCTCTCAGTTCCCTATGGAAGGTTCATATACAACCAAGTCACTTGGAGATGTTTATACTTGAAGGAGATGAATGCTAGTCTTACATTGCAAAAGATGTATTTGCAAGATGTCTATTTAAAGGTGTATTTAAAAAAATGTATTTGATAGGGGGACTTGTATATAGAATTCTAAGTGGACACATTTATAAACACTGAGATTATGTGGTAATACTGGGGCTAAAAAAAAAGGATGGAGAGGGAGAAGCCAGCATAAAAATGAATATGTAAAATTTGCACTAATTTGACCTTGAAATAAGGTTAAGCTTTGAACAAAAAGGATAAGTATTTGCTTGTCCTGTGATTGTGGTAAGTTTAAAACCTTGCAACCTGTCTTCTAAGAAAACATATGTTAAGGCAGCTGATGAACCTCAGTTCTGATTAAAAGTATATTTTTTGACAGAAAGAAGGAGCAAGTTGTTCAGGCCTTCCTACTGAAATGTAAGAAAAGATATCTTTTGGTGAGAAAGTGAGATTTTAACCTAAATATGTAACTTTCTGCCCCACGCCATTCATTTTGTACTATTGACAGCAATGCTGCAGTTTGTTTAAAACAAAACAAAACAAAAGAGGGTGGGGGGTGTGGAACACAGAGGAGCAAAACCTTTTGAATTCACTGCTTCTGGACATAAAATGACAGTTCTGAGAGAAGGTAAATGTTATCTTAGGTCAACCTAAAACTACATCTAGTCCTATCTTCCATCAAAGGCCAGCAGCAGATCCTGATTGAAGAGTGAGAATGGGGCAAAGGCGTAGTGATACTTCCTGGGTGTACTTTCCCAGCCTCTGGAGATGCGTGGGTAATGGACTTCTTAACCTGGTGATAATATCATTTGTATGTAGTAGTCTTTGGACTTCCAAGCATTTCCCAGTACTCCTGCTGCAGCAATGAGTACTGCAGCTTGGTTGCCTTGGTCATAGAGAGCCAGTTTTTCCTGGCTTTGTCTGCAGGCATCCAGAATGAAAACCAGTGTCATCAGATTAAAGCGTTACTGCTGTGTAAAAACGTTTGGTTTTCTCACCTTTCCTTGTTATGTGTTACTTTATAAACTTCACCATATTATCCTTGTCAGTCATGCTTTGTTGCCCTTCTCTGCATCTTTTCCATTTGAGATCAGAGCATAATATTTAAGAAACAGGCAAGCCGCAGACTTAAGCAGTATCATAACATTTTCTGTTTTCTGCTTGGGAATTCTCAATGTCTGGCCATAACTTATCATAAAGACTTGAATTTTTTTCCCATACATGGGTAAAAGCTTTGTGTATGTATTCTGAATGAAGTCTTATAAATTTTCATACATTTAGGTAATGGGTTAATTATTATCAATGAAATATTTCTTTCAAGGAGAGTCATTCTTATTTATAGCTTGATATTGAAGACTTATTTTTTATCAATAATAAAACCATAGGGATGGAAAAATTTGTTTCCGTTAGCTTGTCCAAGTGCTGCTTAGAAAACTGAGCCTATCACTCTAGAGGAGTAGTCTATTCTCTGTCCCCTCAGTTGTCTGGGAATCATGGTTCTCATGGAAAGAACCAAAAGCATCTGTTTAGCTTCGGTCATCATCAGGCAGCAGTTGCTAACATCCATGCCATTTAGGACAAATTTGACTTACTGGCTTAGAATGAAAGACTTGACTGAGAAGTAAATAGTTTCCTGAGCTGGTGTTATAACAAACGAGCTGTTGCTCAGCTTTCCTTTAACTGTTGGCAGCCAGTAAAAAAACCTCATTGCTGTAATGCTTTAAATTGCTGCAAATTCCATCCTGACATTGGTACCTTTCAAGTACGTGGCTAGACTTACAGAAAATGTGCAGTTAACAGGCTGGTCATGAGCAGCAGTCTTGAAAACATTATAGGACTGAGCTCTAAAAATCCTGCCCTCTTGCTTCCAGAGAACTGCTGGGCAGTTTTCCAGTGCTGTAAATGCTGCAGTAGGATTAGAGGAAAATGCTTGATGCAGAGCTTCGTTCTGAAGTGAAACGTTTGGGATTTTTACTTCTAGTCTGATTACACACAATACATCAGTTGAGCATGATGTCCAAAGGTAAATAGAACAAAAGCACAAAAGAACCTCCTCATGCCGAATTAAGTGTATTTACTTGTATTCCCTTTGCAAGGGAAACTTGCAACTGCCAGGAAAATGAGTTCTTTCACTGGAATTGTCTTTTGAATGATATGATAAATATTTAACTTTTCAAAAGTGTATGTATCTTTATTGACCAGATACAAGCCATGTCCTCTGGACAAGAGGAAATGGCCTTGAGTTGCATCAGGGGAGGTTTAGATTGGATATTAGGGAAAGTTTCTTAACTGAACAGGCTGCCCAGGGATGTTTGAGTCACCATCCCCGAGGTGTGGATGAGGTGCTTAGGGACATGGTTTGGTGGTGGACTTGGCAGTGCTGGGTTAACAGTTGGAGGAGATGATCTTAAGGTTCTTTTCCAATGTAAAAGATTCTGTGATTTCTTTTGACGTGGATCATAAATTAAATTATGGCTGTTGCTAGTTGTCTCCTGTATGTTTTAATCACATCATTTTTCAACAGAAGTTTAAATCAAATACTGTCAAGCTCGAGAAGTGTTACTTTCACGAAGGTTCTGTGTGGAATGGAAGAAAAAGCTATTCTATGCTATTCATGTTTGGCGTAAAATTCTTTATAGAATCATAGAATGGTT
>NW_010252009.1:59902-107132 GCF_000690775.1 Eurypyga helias | reverse complement strand
TTGTTGGCTCATGTCCAGCTTTTCACACAGCAGTACCCCCAAGTCCTTCTTCACAGGGCTGTTCTCAATCCCTTCATCCCCCAGTCTGTATTGACACCAGGGGTTGCCCCAACCCACATACAGGACCTTGCTCTTTGCCTTGTTGAACCTCATGAGGTTCACATGAGCCCACTTCTCAAGCATGTCCGGGTCCCTCTGGATGGCACCCCATCCCTCAGGTGTGCCAACACCACCACTCGGCTTAGTGTCATCTGCAAACTTGCTGAGGGTGCACTGAATACTGCTGTCTGTGTCACTGATGAAGGTATTAAACAGTAGTGGTCCCAACAGAGACCCTGAAGTACAACACTTGTCACTGATCTGCATCAGGATGTCGAGCCATGGACCACTAATCTCTGGATGTGACCATCCAACCAATTCCTCATCCACTGAAACAGTCCACCCATTAAATCCATACCTCTCCAACTTAGAGAGAAGGATGTTGTGTGAGACTGTGTCAAAGGCCTTACAGAAGTCCAGATAGATCACAATCATAGCTCTTCCCTTGCCCACTGATGTAGTCGCTCCATCATAGAAAACCACTAGGTTGGTCAGGCAGGACTTGCCCTTGATGAAGCCATGCTGGCTGTCTCGAATCCTCTCCCTGGCCTCTTTTACTTTTTCTTTCCCTCTTAGTTTGCAACATCTCAGCCTTGGTGATGGACAGCTAGAAATAATACAACTGGAGATAATGGCAGAGGGGTGACATACTTGTAACAAACCCACAAAATACTAAACTAGGTAAATATCTTTTAAAGTAGTGTTCCTTGAGATTCACCTCAGAAATTCAGATTTCTGACAGATTTCTGTGTGGGTTTTTTGGTTTTTCTTTTGAATGGATAGTAAACATCATAAACGCTAAAAACAGGTTAGGCAGCCTGCAACAGCTGGAAAGCCTCTCACAAACAGTTCTGGTCAGCCTATGCCAAAACGCCTGACTTGTCAGTTTAATTAAAATACCAGCATATCTTTAATTTCTTTCATGTCTTTTGTTTTGTGAACAGAAGTGGTGAGACCCTGGAGTGCAGGTATGCACCCAAATCGGGTCCTTATTTTGCTTCAGCCAAAATGTAGACTCCTATCAGTATCACACAGGTCACTCATCCTCCTACCTGATCCCCACTGGAAGGAAACCTGACCATATATCAGTTTGTGAAGTAAACTTATTTTGATTAACAATGTATGGAGGAAATGGCTGGTGATGTGTTTTCTCTTTCCACATGCTTCCATCCACAGCAAAGCCCTTTCATATTACAGGTTTACTCTTTTCCAGGTATCTTCTTCACTGATGCCAATGCAGATTTTAAAATTCTGGGAAACTATAATTGGCATCTTTCATCAGCTGTGTTCACCTGGTTTCATAGCTCTGCACTGTGGATGACTAGTGGTGCTGAGGCATCTTTTTTCCTGAAAGAAAAGCTATATGCAATGGTGTGGTCAAAGTAAACGATCAATTAGACTTACGTAGGAAGAACCTCCAAGTCTGTATGAACTAGTGGTCGTTTATACCCCAAAAAGCTGAGTGTTTATATGAAATGTTCTGTCTAACATATATTTTGAATTTACTCTTGCTGATTGTTTAAAAGTGGGATTTATTATGTTTTTTTTAAAAATGATTGCTAGAACTTCACTAAGTGTCATACAGCACCTACTGTAAAATAAGCATAGCTACTTTTTTTATTATATTCCTCTTAATCCTATTGAAAGACTTCACAGTTGTGTTTGATGGGAATTTGTAGAAGCACACAGCTTATTTGCACCACACATTTTTTTTTTCTCTTTAACTATCCTTTTTCGTTCAGTTCCAGTATCTCAGCCATTATTATCTTTCTGTGAACAAGAATTGCAAAATTGAGTGCTCATTAACAGAGGTCACACAAATAACAAAATGGATTTTAACATTTTTTTAATGTTTTGGACCAAACTGGATCCAAATTTTGATTCAGACCTCTAAGTATAGAGAGTGGAAGCATACACGTGGATATGGGATAACTAGTGTTCTCACCAGCTCTGTGCTGAAAGCGTTCCAAGTGACTGCAGGCTTTATATCTATCCAGCTTCATCCCCAAATAATGAGTTTTGAATTCTGAGGTCTGAACTGAAAACATAATGGAAAGCTTATGAGAAGCTCGGTATGTAAATTCTTCTTCACTAGTTTTTCTCTGTTGGGCTGTGTGGAAGAAGAAACGAAAGCCTGCAAAATGATCATGCAACACTTCAGAAGACAATTGAAATCCTGACTTCAATAAAACCCCTTAAAAAAAATCACTGGCTTCAGGGAAGCTCTTCCCATATTTTGTTAGGAAACTGGAGACTTAATGTAGCCTCTAATTGATCCTGGTAACATTCCTCTGAAGAAGCCTGGATAATGTTACAAAATTACTTCAAATTTCAGGTATTAAGCTGCAATTGTTAACTTCAAAAAGAGGTGAACAATGCTGAATTGCCAACCTCGTTCTGTAAAATTTCCTTCATTAAAAAAAGCAAACCTGAAGGTAGCCTTATAGAAGTTTTTGTATGGCTCCTCTTTTCTCTTATAGAAGTCAATGAAACTAATGATACAAACTATCTGCAGTTAACTGTAATGTCGTATGGTACTTCAGGCTGGTCTCTGCTCCAACCTTCAGCTTTGAGATCAGTCCAGGCTGTGCAGGAATATGCTCTTGAAAACCCCCAGGCATGATGGAGATGGCATGTTATAGTGGGTTTTTTCAGTGGTGGTACTTTACCTGTCCAGCAGGCACGTTGCCTTCAGTGCACCTAAGGGAACTGATGAGTGTGATGCATAAAGAACTGGAAATGGTCCAGATTCCCAGCTCCTGAGGTGGAGGGAGGGAACCTACTGTAGCTTTTGGGCCTTGAAGGCTCTGTAATTGCAGCCTGTGGACTGAACATGTCTTTGTACTGTTCCTGTAAGTGTTTGGAGCTCCTAACTGTTTCCCCCAACAGAACAAGAAATGCTAAAAGTGATTAGTCAGGGACCTATAATGAACTGTTTGAAATCTGTGTGACGTGTTTCATTTCTTCTTTAATCAAAGCTGGATTCATATGTTGGTAATTGCTGTGAAGCCCAGATCATATGAGCGCATCAGCCCTAGCTTTTGCTTAAAAATAAGTGCCTTTCTTGAAAAAGATGATAACCTATTCCCAGGGTGACTTAATCTGTCCCAGCTTTATTAATGACTACAGATTTAACACTTTCAGATTCAAATGCCAACATGAATGCCTTGTCTCTTTCGATAAGCCACATTTACTTTCACATTTTTCTTTAAAATAGTCTAACTGAAGTTACTTCTAACTGTTCAGTCTACTTCTGTTTGTGCAGCGTGGGGTATGTATGGAGCAAAGGTGATAGCTGGCTTTTTTGGCCAATATTTAAACAGGGCAATCTGAAAAGGAAGATAAATTTGTTTCTTTTGCCTTTGGTGTAATTTGAATTTTTGTGGTCTTTTATTGCCAGCTTGAACTGAATCATTTCACATTTGCCTGAAGTTTTTTTTGGTAGATATGCATCCAAAAAGGTTTTAATGGTTTTGATTTTTCTCTTGACGTTTTATTGTTAGTTAGTAGTGGATTTTTACAGAGGAAGAATCTTGCTCCATAACAAGGTCAGGTACTGTTTAGTTTAAGTGAGAGCAGTGAGATACTGCTCTTGAGTTATATCTAGTCCGTCCATAGTGAACATACTCCACTCCGTGCAGTTTTGAGAATGACCCAGAATGCAATGAACTCCAGGTCAATCTGCTGCTTCTTCACCCCAAATGGTCTACAGGAAAGCTAAGGACAGCCCACCTGGCATGTTCAGACATGTGCTGAGCTGTCAAACAGGCTGTTAGCAACACACTGGCTCTCTAGATGTCCTGCAGCACATAGTCCCTTCACAGTTACAGAAAAGAACTTCTAATCAAGTATTTAATTTTTCTCCCACATTTGTTGCCTGGATGGAAAGTATGCCTTTCTCCAGGTATAGCCCTTGCAGACCTCTCAAAAAACCAGAATCCAGATAGTTATTGAGAAAACTTACAAGGAATTCATTCATACCCTGAATAAATGGATCGGACAACATTGTAGTTTCTGCCCAATAACAGACACAGCTGTGGCTTTCATTCAGCAGTTTCTGGCAGACACTAGAATATACCATAAATTGTTATTCAATAAAGAAGAATTTGGCATATGAATTAAGGTGAGCAATTTTATAGCATTATCCAGAATGGATTTCCTAGTGCATGACATACTCCCTTAGGAATGTTTCCAAAAAGGCGGCTGCAAATTTTCCCTTAGTAAAATTTATCTGTCGTGGGGTCTGTTCATTTTCAGAGATTCTTATCTTCAACAGCAACTTCAAAACCCTATAAAAATCCAGTTGTTCACATAGATAGTACAATTTGGACTGTTCCAGAGTCTTATCAGAATGATTTGCATTCTTCAAAACCCTATAAAAATCCAGTTGTTCACATAGATAAGACTCTGGAACAGTCCAAATTGTACTATCAGATTAATTTGCATTCAGACTGTGCTTTTCCAATGGCTCTGAAAGACATTACAAATATGAATCATGTTTTACACTAGGATTGTAGAAACATCTACTGCAAATTTTTTGAGTTGGCAAAATTAGAGATGCCATTACCTGCAAGCCCTTACTTCCAAGCCAAGATGCTCTGCAACTCCAGCAGTAGAAATTTGGTCCCTTCTAAACCAAAAGTTATTGTTGCTGATTAAAATAAATTGGTTTTGCAGTATGTTATTCTGATGGTCATTAAAAAAAAAGAAAAAAGACATAATTTGTGGTGCCAGCAAATATAAACCTACTGTAACTGATCCTGAGCCTTGCTTTTGTTTGTATTTTAACCTGAAGAGATGATGTTTAAGTGATAACTTGTGGCTAGATTTTTCCAAATTGGTATTCACTTTGTCACTAACCCAGTGTCAAGACACCTGCCCGTAGTAATACCCCAATTTTTTTTAAAAATATTTTTTTCAGTATAGTGTGTACAGTGCAATGAGAAGACATTACCACTGTGGTCTTTTTTGGGAAACTCTGCTTGTCAGGCTGTAAAAAGGGGATACAGAACAAGTTACCTGATAATGGAGCAGTGGAGATCTCAAATTTTTTTTTTTTTTGAGAGGCTTATTGTCTATTTTCTAGGCTAAAGATATCTTGTTTACTTCATTATTTTTTTTTTGTTTTCCTTACAGAGAAATTATTCTATATTTCCTCCTATCCTATTGCTTTTTTGTTGTGGTGTCTCCCTTCAGTGACCAGCTCTGTCTACATCATTCAAGTGGCAGAGCCACCATGAGTTTATACCACTATAAACACAATAATAGTGATGTTTCATATTTCTAATTTCTCTATACTTTTTCTCTAAGTTTGGTAGCTTCTAATATGTTAATATTTTTAAAAGTCTACTTTTGCTACATATTCGCAGTTTCTTTCCCAGACCTTTCTTAAAGTATAATTAACGTAGAGCCTGTCGTTCTGCCTGTATAGTTAAGATTATTCTTACTGAAATATGTTACCTTACATTTAATGGTGTGGACTACTATCTAGCATCATATTGACTAGTCAGATGGCAATGTTTCTGCAACTCTGTGCAGTACATTCTAATTTATATGATGCTGAGAAATTTTATATTAGGAATAACCTTTACTCACTGTTCAGCCTCTGCTACTGTTCTGTTATGGAGAGGTTGAGAAGTAGAGCTCACAGAGTGGATCCTTCTCCTTTGAGAGTGGCTGTCCATTTCAGCTTTTTTTTTTCCTGGAAAAAAAAGAAAAAAGTTACTAATTTTATGTTAACACCTGAAAGAATCTTTCTCCCTTCTCTATGATAACTTAGCTTCTTTATGTGTCTTTCAGTCTGTTAAAGACTCTTTGGGAATCCAAATATAATCAAATGAATCATCCTATTAACATGTTTATTGGTGTCTTCAAATCATTCTAGCAGGTATGACAGCTCTCTATAAAAACTAGTAGTTTCTTCTCTGTGTATTTGAGTCTACTATTAAAATTCCAACCAATCTGCCTTACATAGAAAACTGACTAATGGTCTATAGTAGCCTGTATTTCCTTGCTCCTGAGACCTGTTTAGTAAGTTGTCATCTGTACAACCTTCCATTTTTCTGGGCTGGGAGTCCTTTGAAGCTGTTGAAGTGATAAATCACATACTTAGGCTTTTGTATATTGTTTCCTCTAGGACTGCTGGGTGAAACGGTATCTGGTCTTAAAGATTTGCTACTGTTTTATTGACCTACTCTAATCCCCACCACTGGCACTTCGTTTGGAGATTTCAAACATGTTTCACACATAAAACCTCTCTGAGCCTTTCCCCGAAAAAACAACTCAGATAATTAATTTAGCTTTTCTGATACAGCCTTGAACTCTCCTTTTACACCGCTGTCATGTATTAGTCACACAAACTTTGACAAATCTCTTGCTGCTTCTGTGTTTGAAAGACTTCTGTGAGTAATTGGGATGCCTGTAGCAAGTTGTTCTTCAAAATATTTTCTGATTTATATTTTTGCATTTAACATAGAAACTTTTGTACCCTTTTTATTTTCTTCACTTGGACATGACCTCCACTTCTGAATGATATCTTTCTACATGTAAGAGCCTCCTTTAGCCTGACATTTAACAATGCAAGACTCTTTTTGGTCCTGTTTGAAACTTTTAAAGAGGTGGTACACATTTACTCTGAAACCCTAGTAAAATATTTTAGATAGTCTCCTAGCTGACTTCAAGTGCTTTACCCTTTTAGCAACTTACGTTATTTTCCTTTTACTAACATCTCCCACTTTCATGTAGTTTCTTAAGTGATACTGGAGTGGGGTTTTTTCCTCCCTTATTCCTACAAGGTTGTTGGATTTGATTACGTTATGATCATGAACAATCATGATACATTTTGAACTGGGTCCTGTGTATTGTTTGGAACTAGGTCAAGAAATGCTTCTCCTTCTGTTAAGTCTCTGTCTGCTTGTTCCATGAGGCAGTCATTTATACCATGTAAAAAATAAACAAGTCAATTAGCTTTTTGCCTCACAACGCACCATGTCACTTTTCTGGTTTGCATGGGAGACCAAAGTCTCCCATGATTACTGCCATGTGTTTCCCCTCACGGCTTTTGTAATCAGCTTTAAAATGTCCCTGGCACCTTTTAACCCAGGGGGATCCTGTGGCTGAGACATCCACTTTTTCATTTGCCTATAGAATGATTCCAAATATTTCATTCTTCCATCAGTACGACTCTATTGGTCACATTTGAGTGATCTGTATTCTGAACCCACTAATTTTTCTTCTGCCAAAATTTTGAGGTGATTTGGAAGTGATTTTAGTCCAGGACTGGTTGTCCAATTTCATACATTAAGTTTAAATGAGTCTTTATTTACTTAGATATTTTTTCATGGCTTCCTACTTGGATTCCATTGCCTTTATCCCATGCCTTTTTGTGGTGTGCTTTGGCTTGTGGATGTTACAGAGGTCCTGAATTATTATGGGAATTGCATACCTTAGGGGGACCTAGCTAACCAGATCAGGATCTGCAGCTAGCTTGAGATGGGAAGAATGAGAGATGCTCTTGAGGGGAAGAAAATGGGAAGAAGTTTAGCAGCTCCCCTCCCACATTTTCGAGTCAGTCATTCATCAAGGATGAGGTGAATTCGCAGAACTCACAGAGCAGGAAAGTTCTGTGAAAATTACAAGAGAAGAAGGGACCAGGAATGGTCTGTCTTGAAAAGAATTGCTTACTTAATGGCTTGATGTGGTTTTAATGTCATACCCTAAAAGGATAAGGGGCTCCAGGGACTGGTTTGTGTACGTGTTTAGGGAGTGAGAAAATCTGAACATCTCAGTGGGGGATTGCAGCCATGAGAGGGCACAGCAGCCTGAGAAAACCACTAATAACAACCTATTCCTAAAATCATGTTAGTTTGTTTTTTCTTCTAGGATCAAATGGGGCAATTTTTCTGACTCAAAAAGCTTCTCAGATTTTTTTTTTTTTTTTGGATGGGATGTTTTATCAAGGAGTATTCTTTTACTGAAATGAGTATGTCAAGTTCTGGTGAGCTCCTGGGTTGCTTCTTGCTGGCTTGACCTCCTGGCTTGCTAACCAACCACCCAGCTGGTGATGGGAAACCAAAGAACTCCAGAGAAGCCAAAGTTTCAGTTTCCAGGGGTGAGCTAATGAAACAGCTCCCATATACCATATTTCCCTGGTCTGCTGTGGATGATCCTGGGTTTCCCAAGGTGCATGGATTTTTTTTTTTTAACCCACCTCTGGCAGCTCAAGGAAACTTGGACAGCCTCAGAAAACTGACATGGGATTCCCCTTCCCCAGAGGGCTTCAATATTTCATTTTCCTGTTCCATTGACCAACCAAAACTCCAAGAATATTAATTTATTTCCTATTAAATAGAAGTTTTGGGGTCTGGCACCTGGGGGATTCAAGACCGAAACACACTGGCTGGCATATTCGAGGTTTGGAAGGCTTCTAGGATGTAAAGAGAAGCGTTGCATCTGAAATCAGTGTAGTACAGGCATACCAACTGTGTGACATGTGTCCCTGCTGTTGCTATGGATCATTATGACAGGACACTGATACAGCCCAAACTGGGAAAGGTTGAGGGCTCTCTCTTTGCACTGCTTGTTTCCCACTTTTTTTCTGCACTGATAAACTGGAGATAAAGATCTGCCCATCACAGGGGAATATATTATACTAAGAATAAAAAAAAAAGAGAGGTTTCTTTTCCATTATGTTTTAATGTTTAAGGGAAAGTATGGCCATGTGCTCCTTCCCCCCCTGCCCCAGTATGTCTGCAAGTTGCAGAGTCAGAGCAGTGGCAAGGAGAATGTTTTATGCCATGGTCCCATGGAATATGGGAAAAAACATTGAAACAAAGAAGCAAAATCTCTCTTGAGTATGGATAATTTAATTCTGTTTTCTGTGCATATTTTCTTTTCTCCTTTTCTTCGGAAGTTAAGTAAATGTGGCATGGGAATGCATATGGAAAAATATCTGTCCTAAAGAGGCACAATCAATTAGAATCAATGCTTCAGTCAATGACTGCACAATAGTGTGTTTGTGTTAGAAACAACAGCTGAAGTTCTTATGATTGGAAAGTTTGGGGACGAAACTGATGTTTGTTCTTTCAGGCAGTTTACAACATTGTATTTATTTGACAACACCATGCAGTTGCTCTTTCTTCAGTTTAAAGCAGATGCTTTTTCCATCTGTTGTGAATGTGGGCCTTCCATACATGAAAAAAGAGATGAGAAACTATGTATGAGAGTGTACATATACTATCTACAGTGTAAAAAAAAAAAAAAGCCACCCCTGCCAATTTTTGAGACCAAGCTTCAGCTGTGATTTGTAACTGAGCTTAATTGAACATGACTTGATTTTGTGTTTTATCTCCAAAATCTGCCACTCTAACAAGAAGTGTGAATGGACTGAGAAATCTCATATTTGCAAAAAGTGCATTTAATGCACACAGGGGTTTTTATCCTTTGATTTTCCCCCCCCCCCCCCCCTTCCCCAAATTACTCATAATTCCCCCCCCCCCCCCCACCTTTCCCTAAATATCTAAGTCCATAATTTCCCACGATAGTGATAAACACATAAAAGAGAGAGAATAAAACTTCCCACTATTTTGGAATTTGAGATATTTCTGTGAGAAATATTAATATATTAAAATCAAGGTGCCTGTGATGGTTTTACAGTGTCTGGATCTATTTTCCCTTTGATATTAGGTGAACTCTGAGAAGGTTAATGGAAACTTGAAATAAATGTGTATTTTAAAGGTGCTCATGGGGATTTTCTCAGGTGTCTGTCGGATGCTTATAAATTATAACTATAAGATTAGTGATTTCCCATTAAAGAAAATCCATTTCTCAAAATATATTTTTAAAGGAATACTTAAATTTTTTTAGTGAGCATAGGCCTCCGTTATCCCTTTATAAAGGATAATATTTTCTGTTTCAGCATCATGCAAAAAGCAAGGTTTATATTTTCATGGCATATGCCACTTCTGGACACCTATCTGACAAGCTCCTCCCTCTCTAATTCTCTTTGTGATAAATTTGTCTTTTAAAATAAGCTCTTTGAGAACTATGAAGTGACACATCTTCTGCAGGTCACGGTATTCATGGATAGACAGGCCCCTGGAGTCAGTAGCACAAGCACTGGCAGACCCTAGGAGTCACCCTTCTGAAATGAATCGACATCTTCCAATTTTCAGTAATGATATTTACTCTTTTTTCTCTTTTTTTTTTTTTCAAGCTACTAGGAGGGTTAATATGGGCTAAACAGTATGCAAATGTTATTTTTTAATGAGTTTTACCCCTTCCTCTCCTTACTTCCTTTTTTTTCCCCATGAATGCTGTCTACACTTTTTTTTCTTTAAAAATGTGTTTGCTATTATATATTAACCAAGGAAAAGTGTAAATGAATAATTCTTAGGAGAATATGTAAAATATGAAAATCAAGACATTTTTGTTCTGTTGTTAATTGAACATATACTTTCCTTTCTGTGATCATCTTCATTTCACTCATGAAATCAACTATCGGTATGAACAATTGCTATTGCAAATCTGAGTTTAATTTTCTGTGTGCACTCCATCTTGCTCTTGTTTCACTCAAAGTACATGTATAAAATGAGCTCCGGAAGTATAGGAATGCCACTGAGGAGAACAAATTGGATTAATATTTGAATCTGTTATTGAAAACATTATGTTAATTCAAGTAGTGAGTGATGGTGTGTGGGGTAAGATGACTATTGACATCTTTCACTGGTCACACTCCCTTCCTCTGCTCTTGATTTGTTTATCTGTTTGAGAAGAGAAATAATGAATTTTAGAATAATTAAATTAGTCTGCCTGTGTCTAAGAGACTACCGTAACGTGATGAAGAATGGCAAAGTCAGACTGGACCTGAGGTCCATCTTGCTCAATGCTGTGTCTATCAGTGATGATAAGCAGGCGCACTAGGACTAGTAGGCACTGGGGAAATGTCTTTAATATTACCTGCCTCCTGCCAAATCCAACCCAGCCTCTATTTTCAGCTCGGAGACCTACTGATCCTGTCATGGTTTGTCTATTCAGTAGCTCTGCATGGATTATTTTGTCACCTTCTTCCCATCAACTTGTGCAAACTTCTTGCGTTCACAACATCCTTCAACAAGGTCGACCTTAACCATGGCTGCATGAAAATTCATCTCCTTCTGTCTCTTTTAAACTTGGTTTCTACTAGCTTTATCTGAGTGAATGTGTTGCGTGTGGCTGTAGAGAGTGTGGACCACTGATCTCCCTCCACCCTCTTCCATGCTGTTTGTGACTTTTGTAGACCTTAGCTGTAGTTGCTCTAGTTCTAATAGCTGAACCTTTTGCAACTTAAATGCTGTTTCCTTCCTCTTCAGAAGGACTGCATGCAATTTGAAAGGTAAGTGTGAACCAAGGGTTGATAAAACAGCACCAGAATAATTTTCCTTTGTTCTATCTTCCTTTTCTGATTATTCCTGGCATTTTCACTTTGATTTGATGGATCCATCCATAATAACACCAAGGCCTTGTTCCAGAATACTGTTATTTCAGAAACCACCACTATCTATGCCAGTCTAGGATTGTCTTTCCCCACATGTATCACTTTACTGTTATATACAACACATTTCAGCTGCTGTTTCATTGCCCAGCCATTCAATCTTGTTGGACCCTTTTGTAATTCTTCACATTCTGCTCATGTCCCTCTTCTTCTGTATAACTTGATGTCATCAGTAGTCTTCACCTCATGCCTCACTCCTTTTTCTAACAATGTCTGCATATATTAAATAGCTCATTTCTCAGTACCAGTGCCAATAAAACTGAACTGTTGACCTCTCTCTGTTGTGAAAACTGACCACTTACTCATACTCCATTTCCTATCTTTTAATTAATCTATCCATGCAAGGAGTCTCCTTACCCAATAGTCACTTAGCTTCCTCAGTCACCCTGAGCTAAGACACCACAGAGATCTTGGTCTGTAGCTTCCCTTCCATAAACCTGAATGTTGCCTCCAGAGTGTCCATCTGTCGCTGGTGTCACTGGTGTCCAGGCAGATCCCCACTGCATGCTCTTTCCCCAGGCTTCCTCAGACCCTGCCCAGGTTTCCGGTGAAATCCACCACCTTTCTTCCTGTAAGGCAAGCTCCCCTGTGGTCCTCTCCAGGGTCATGCACCCCGTTGTTTATTTGCCTGGTGATTGAATCTTCCACTGCTACAACCTACTTCTTCCTATCTGGTCTTTGATCTCCCCCTCACTTTAACTTCCTTTGAAGAAATCTGTCCTTGGACGTAAGAATGTAGCTTCCAGGAATTTTCTGTTTGATGAAGCTTTGTTTTGAAGCAGCAGGGGAAGGCCTTTTCTGTCATTTCCTCTGGAGACCCTTCCCAAGAGCCAAGCGCTGCTCTGGGGCACGCATCAAGCTCTCACTGTGAGGGCTGGCAGTGTGCAAACTGAGATGTGCTGCTTTGCAAGCGTATGTTGACAAGGGGGATTAAGACCTATGTAGGATATTTTTATAAAACTGTAAGATAAAAGAATAAACAAATCTCCAGACCTGGGTATTTCATACTTCCACATAGTTCTTCTGTGTTTCATTGTCTAGAAGGAAAATCTTCCCATACTTTGTCTAGGAGACTTTCAAAGGTTGTTGTGTGCCATTTGTACCCCTAGCCTGATAATTTTCACCCAGCAACAATTCCAGTCTGTATACTCTAATGTGCATAGCCCTTGTAACAAAAAGGACTGTGATAGATCTTGTAATTTCAAAAGAAATCTACTTTCTTCCAGGTACAAAAAGAAAGAGCAACTTAAAAACTGGGTCTTTTCTTTCCTTCATTTTTGCACTGAATTTCCAAGGAGAACCTGATGGCATTGCTTTATCAGGTTGGCTGAACAACATGTTGCAAATAATCTTGTTGAGTCTCAGCCAAGATTTTTTTTTTTAGAGCAGTGAAGAACAAATTGATTATTAAAATAGTACTCAAAAAAGCTTTTTTTTTTTTTTTCCCTAGAAGAAATCCATCACTTTTATGTTTGTATGTCAGGTTGATATATATTACTGAGCAAACATATGAAAGCCTAAGAGATGCCAGCAAATAGCTGGTGGCTGTACACTATCTGGTCTGAAGTGCTGCTGATATGCAGCAGTAGTGATTTACACATTAATTTGGATCTCTGGTGTAATCTCTCTGCGAAATGAAAGCTAGAAGTCAAGTAAGAAAATTGAGGAAAAGTCTTCAAGATGATGATTAAATTATTCAGCAGGTGAGTGTCAGATTTGCAGTGAAATACCTCTGAAATGATAAATCTGTGAATGCTCTCTGATGCCCTGTGGAGGAGGTGGGGAAGCAGAAGGAGGGCAGCCAGGCAGTTTGAAATGAAGCACACATGCATGCTTCATTGTCAGCAAAGATACTCGGGGAGTTAAATATCTGAGATGGAGTTCAACCGTTGTTGACTTAACGGGAAGCAACTGTGCTTCTTATGAAGCCTGGAATAAAATCTAAAGCATACCCAAACGCAGCTCTGAGCACTGAGGAGAGAGCCTCCAAGACCTGGTCCCTGGTGTGCTGATGAGTGGCCATGACTGCCAATGCCCTTCATCATTTGGAGAACAGCTACCTACTCTTTTAGGAGCACACTCTAGGCCTTTGGAGCCCTAGCAAATTCATGATTTTCTGTGGTTTTCATTTTATTTGGTTGTTTGTTTGGTTTTTTGTTTGTTTTCCTGGTTTGGGGCTGGCTTTGAAAGATGGTCTCTGTCCAGGGTCTGGTTGAAGACCCTAACCCACGCAGCTGTGCTGTAGAATATACAGGTGGGAAGAAGCAGGGAAAGGCTTGAAATTTTTCCCTTCTAAGAAAAGAGGAAAATCAAACCAAAACAAAAAGCAAGGGGAAGAAGCTGCTGGCTGGGTGCCATCCTGAATGGCCTCGTTGTTCTCCAGCTCTCTGGACCTAATTAAGTGCCTCCATTTCTACAGGCGATGGCGAAGTCTAATGGCAGCAAACAGAAGATCGCTAACACATGGGGCAGGCCTGTGATGTGGCTTTCTGGAATGAGAGATTGCAGACGCGGGAGGAGGAGAGAAAGGATGAGAAGGAGTATAGGGAGCAGAGGGAAGGAGGTCCCTCCACAGGGACAGAACTGGCAGACACAGGAAGGAGTTTTGTTTCCTCCCAGGAACGCTGGGAAGAGCCGGGGAGAGTTTGATTTCAAAGTCCAACAATGCAGCTATGGCATTTGTTGAGCGTATGGTTTGAACAATTCTTTCGAGGTTCCTGGCAGGGGGAATATAACTCATCTCAGCTGGCTGTTTTAGGAGATCAAATGACACAAAAATTTTCACTCAAAGCCTGGGGTATCCTTCTGGCAGCCAGAGACCATGCACATCTTCACAGATTTGCTATTTGCTCTCATGTGGACCAAGAGCTGCGTGCTGTGTAGAAAACTGCTTGCTTACAAAACAACCTTATTACTGCCAGATGTTGGCTCCCTGCCTGCTTTTACATAACTCAGGCTTTTCTTTGCTCAAGATGTTACAATTTAAAGGTGCTTTAGAAGTTTTATTTTAAAAATCTTGATAATACCTTTTTCCTTAGTCTTTTTTCCCCCCTTGCTCAGAACAGCTCTTCTGCCAGCACATGCTGCAATCTGGCGTATATAGTATATGTTAAGATGTACAACCAAGAACAGCAAAACTCTTTCATAGCTCTACCGCTGGGTTGAGTCTAACAAGAACAAAAGTATCCGTAAGTCCATGCTGTCTGCATACCACTGACTCGCATATACCAAATACAATGTGCATCTTTGTTTCAAATGCTGTCCTACATAGTGAACATAGTTTTCTGCCTTTTTTAAATTGTGGGTGGATTTTTTTTTTTTTAATTTTTATTTGAAACTTCAGGTAATGGATTATTGTAAGTGTCCAAAGACTGATAACAGAGGCTTAAACTAAGCAAGTGATACACCTCTTTAAGCAAACTTCTCCATGTGGCTACTGGTGCTTTGCTCATAGGCTTCATCCACAGATTAAATAACTGCCAAAGAAGTGTCATAATAAGCCTGTGATATAGTCCTTATTGAATTTGCAGTAGGTTACCCAAAGCACCAATGAGTAAAAATTATTTTTACAAGATTATTCTAGCAGGTTACCAACAGAGTTAGAAACGGGTGGCCTCAGTTCTGCCTCTGAGCTTGTTGCTTTACTTGCTTCAGCGACAGGAGTTGCATGGCTTGCCTAACATCAGTCTGGACACCTGAAGTGTACAGATCTAGACGAGGCTGATTCTCAAGGCTCCCTTTAGTGCCAGAAGAGAGAAGGACAATTTCAAGTGCCAGCTCATCCCTTTTGAAGGGAGCCATGCCAAATGGGAAGGTCTTCTCCAGAGGTCTCTGTATGGTGTTATAGAAGGAACCAACGCAGCACACTTAGAGCTGATCTTCTTGGCAGCCCATGTCATGCACAGTCTTGACACAGTTGTTTGCACCTAGCTAATGAATTCAGTTTTCTATTTACCTGCAGAACAGACCATGATCCATCATTTCTTTTATTATACAGTATACTACTTGTATTTCCTATTCTATAGCTAGGAAATTCATCAGTGCTTAGAAACTTGCGACGACTTAAAGGAATGTGCAAAAATCAACACTGTACATCTGAGATCCTCCACTAGTTTTTCACCAACATCAGAATAATACAAGTTTGAAAAAAGTAGCTTGTAAGCCTGTTATTTTGCTCTGGTTTTGCAGAAACAATATTGCAAATCACAGGATAATCCTACCAGAAGTGTGGTCATGTGAGCTGGTGATGAAATACTCTCCTCTCACTACCCTTCATATTCAGGGTTTTGAATGAATGATTCTCACTGGGAAATCAGTTCCAGTGTATCTTACCATGCAAGTTTGCAATTTTCCAATGACATTTAAAACACTTCAAAAAAACCCCAAAAAAACCCTCTCCTCTCATGCTTAGAATAAATACCATTGTAAGTCATAAAATAAACAAACAATAGCAGGAGTTGTAAGAAAACAAAAATAATAAGAAGTTATTGGCATTTGGGGATGGAGAGCTAGTTTATATTTCACCTATTTACTGTAATTTTTTTTTTTTTATGATTTTACTTAATGGATAGGATTTATTTCACAAAACACTGGGCTGAAAACATTATAGTGATTGCAAGTGATCAGTTTTGGGCTCCTCGGTTCAAGAAGCACAAGGAACTACTGGAGAGGGTCCAGCACAGGGCCACTAAGAGCATGAAGGGACTGGAGCACCTTCCATATGAGGAAAGGCTGAGAGAGCTGGGGCTGTTTGACTTGGAGAAGAGGAGGCTGAGGGGGGGATCTTATCAGTGCTTATCAATATCTAAAGGGTGGGTGTCAGGAAGACGGGACCAGGCTCTTCTCAGTGGTGTCCAGTAACAGGACGAGGGGCAATGGCCATAAACTGGAAAACAGAAGGTTCAGCCTGAAGATGAGGAAACCCTTCTTCCCTGTGAGGGTGACAGAGCACTGAACAGGCTGCCCAGGGAGGGGGTGGGGTCTCCTTCCCTGGAGACTTTCCAAAGCTGTCTGGACTTGTTCCTACTCTGAGTGTGATCTACTCTGGGTGATCCTGCTCTGGCAGGGGGGTTGGACAAGATGATCTCTAGAGATCCCTTCCAACCCCTACCACCCTGTGAATCCTTGAAAAATATGAGTGATAAAAGTGTCTTGGACAAATAGAATAAAACTTCTTCCCTTTTGGTGGACAAGTAGCTGAAATTCTGCTGCTTGTTTTGTTGGTTTGGTTTTTGGGTTTTTTTGTTGGGTGGTGTTTGGTTTTGGGTTTTTTTTTTTTTACTGTTGTAAGCTAAGAGAATCTATTTACTCAAAATGGGACTTTTGTTCTGGGCTGTTCAATTGCTGTACCTATTACTAGGGTCTCTGAAGGCCACTGTTTGTGGCTAGCAATAAGGACTACCCAACTCACTTCTGAGCATTTCTCTTTCTGTATGTGAAAGCATAATTTTTATCTCTACTGGAGTCTCATCTGCAACATAAGAATTTAAAATGTTTCTCCTGCTTCAGACTCTGAATTCCTTGGCCAATATTAATGTGTGCTGTGTTGGGACTTGTATGATTAGATGTTGCCCTTTATTTGCCAGTTGGGGTAAAGTCTCACTGTGTTATGCTTCCTGGAGGAGATAATTGGTAATAAGATCTGGTTGAAATTAGGCATTTTTGTCTTCTTAGATACATCAATATTTGGAAATCCATTTGGGTTTGACTTAAAATGAAAACACATTGTTTTAAGATTTCATGCAAAACAAATTGCTTCAGAAAATTAGGATGTATAAATAAATGATCATTTGTTTTGAAATGCAAGTGTTTCAAAACAGATTAAACATAGAGTGGTTTTATATTTTCTATTGATTTTTTTTCCATAATAAAAGAAATATTTGTCTGTCTTGACATAGTGTACAAATAATTTAAAAAAAATCCTCCCAAAACAAAATTCCCTTGAATTCAGAAAATTTTCTGAAATAAAGTCATGATGTTTCTCTTCTAAAAGTGTTCTTATGGGAATCAATACATTTTTCAAAATGCCTCAGTTTGAAAACTTTTGGGTGAGTGCAGTTGGCAAGAGCTTGTTTTCTGAGACAGATAGCGCTCAGAAATAAAAGAGGGAAACATAGCCTTGTTGACCAGCTGCTCTCTGCTACTAAAGAACTATTGAACGAAATAGGGTTTTGATTTTGTTTGTTTGGGTTTTTTCTTTTTTCTTTTTTTTTTTCTTTGCATAAACTTCATTATTTTCCAACAGAGAAGTAAAGGCATGTTACAGCAGGCACTCATTTGGCTGTTGCACTGAAAACATAAGAACAGCGGAATGAAGTCTGCCAGTGGTTTTTTTTTCCCTGGGCTCTCTGTTGCCCAAACCTAGCTGTGCACATTATTTGCATGTGGGTCTGCATGCACCCACACGAAGGTGGAGGGAATTGCAACTCCATCACGTTAGCTGGAGCATTTCCCACCAGGTGGTGCTAATGGAAGATCTCAGCCATGCTGGTAAATCCATGTGTACATGTATAATTGAGAAAAGGGAGACAGAATACCATTTAAGATGGGCTGGGAACTATCTAGCTTTGAGCTTTAAACATGTCACTTCTAGCCCGTGATATTAAAATTCAATCCATGCGTTACTACAGGAGGACATATATGCAATGTTCTCACATAAATGATGGACATGGGTTATTCTCAGAGAAACTGCAGAAAAAATAGCCCTTGTTTTAATAATATCTTCTTTTTTTTAATCCCCTTTTAAGACTCTTTCAATAGCTCATGACATTTCTTTCCAGAAGTATAGAGTAGCAGATTGAAGGAGGAGGGAAGGGAACAGATTGTTCTGGGTTTTATTATTGAGCATTTATTTGACTTGAGTAGGTCATTTAGTTTTACTGAATCCCCAGTCATGACATTGATGTAATAATCATTAGCAATTTCTAGTGTATTTGTAAGATTATGCTAATATTGCTGGGATTGTTTGATGAAAGGATCTTTAGAGATGCAAAACTTTATCACACAGAAAAAATAGTCACTTAAAATTGCTTTATTTTATCATTAGAGTAACACAATACACTGAAACATAGGCTCTTGTTCAAAGGATCATTTTAAACAGCATTTCTGAAAAAGCCTTTAGGTTGGAGTTTTCCACTTTCCTGCTGCTGGAGCCAAAGGTGAATCTCTCATGAGTCAGGCAAATGTGGAATGATATTTCAACATCCCACTCCAGATACTTGCTCGATCGCTTCCCACACCAACACAGCTGGGGGAAAAAAAAAAATCACAGAATTTGTTAGGGAGAAAGGCTTAACCAGCTTTCACAACCTAAAATCTACTAATCAGAGTGGTTTTCATTCCTGGTGATGAGAATAGAAGATATGAAGATGTTACTGTCAGCGATTTTTAGTCTGTTGGTCCCTATGACACAGGGCAAAAGCATTGTAAGCTCTGTCAACAGCATCTTTTTATAAAAAGGAGGTAGAATTGTGTTCTTTGGGGCCTCTGAGTAGCAAACTGCCTGTGTGACATGCAAAAATCAGTGGATTTGAAAGCAAAGTGTATAATTACAGTGGGCATGGCTGGGCCAATTCCTTCCAAATCAGGAAACAGTGTGGCTGGGTGCTGGATCAAGGATCATTGGATAATGTAGGTGCTCTGAGCACACTCTTCATAGATTGCTGTTTCTTTACTGTCTGTAGGTTGACAAAGGAGCAAAAGCACTGCAGTTGATTGGTAAACTGAACAGTGATGAATCTTAGTAGTAGTAGTGAACCTCCCATGCCTTAACTTTTCCTACTGTCTTTGGAGATGGCAATGCCCTTTTACAACTACAGTTTTCTCCTAAAATAGACACATCTCCTATGAATCTTGGAAGAAATTATAGGGATTGTGATGCAGGATATAAAGGGGTATCGCAGCTTCAGAGATTACAAATGAAAAACTGGTGATGGGATTGGTCTGCCTAAAAGTAAATGTTTATCTTTTGGACATCTACAGCAGAAACTAGTCATCCGTGCTCTCTTAGACTCACTTCTGGAAATAGGCACTTTGTAGAGCACAGCTCACGTTTTCAGTTTTGTGGTTTTGTTTTTTTCAGATGTCCCTCTTAGGATGAGATGACTCATAAGTCAACTGCCTACACAGGGGCTGATGAATTCCACCCTTTCCACTCTTGACTCCAACACATATTCCAAACACACAGATAGAAGTTATGTGTGCTGCCTCCTTCTTGGCAATGTGCAAGCTCCCCCCTACAGACCTGCTTACAAAGAGGAATCTGGGACAGTGCATCCTCTTGGTTTGTTCTCCAGCCAGTTGTTGTTGGATGCCACTCTCACTCTTCCATACCTTGATACATCAGGGTTTTGCACACCACCCATGAAACAGGCAGAATGGACAGAAAACATATCAGTCGATGAAAATAGTTTAATGGAAGTAGAAGGAAAGGCTTGTCTGACGCTGAGTGACCCTGCCCTCCAAAGCATGTCTTTAGATCATAGAATCATAGAATGGTTTGGGTTGGAAGAGACCATCTAGTTCCAAACCCCCTGCCATGGGCAGGGACACCTTCCACTAGAAATCCTAGATGCTGTTCAGAGCTGATCCACTTCAGTGCAACTCTGGGGCAGTCTGGCTGGGCTGTTTGCCCCATTCACAATCTGACATAATCAGGCCTCTGAAGGATTTGCCTCCTCCAGTGGAAAGCATAAATATGTAAGCAGAAGCTATCAACGCCTGCGTGGGGGGTCCCAAAGTAATAAGGAATCATGCTGGTCCAGATGGTTTAATCCTGAATCTGATCACTGCAGTGGGAATATAATCAGTTTCTTTGGATAAGATGGTACTATTTTCCTCATTAAAAATAATGATACAGTGGTTCATTCCTTTTGTCTTCAAACTAGGCAGTAAATTTTGTCTGAATAGATGTGTGTGTGAGATGTTATCCTTGTTCAGCATTTAAGAGAAGTCTGACTTGAGGCAGATATATAGACAGCCCCCTGGATTACTGTCTTCGCTACTAGAACTAGGCTCTGGTGTGGGTAATTGATGTAGCAAACTGACTGAAGCTGAGACAGAAGAGAAGAACAAAAAACATCACAACTCCAGACTTTTTGAGTAGCACCCAGTCTAGTGACTTGTGCTTTCTCTCAGTAGGATTTGGCTTTTAAAGAAGGATTGCACAGAACAGCTAGCATTGCCTGCTGCTGAGGAGCCAATTATTTTGTTGGGGAGGCTGCTGACGAGATGTAACTGAAATTATGCAAAAAAAAAAAAGTAGCTTTAAAATTTAAGGGCTGGAGGAACTTTCTTAATCATGTCGCAAGGAGACCTCCCTAAGAGAAGCAGTAAGTAAAATCTTGCATCAAGATCAACAATTTCAGTTTGATCTTTCTGCACAGGAGACTTTTTGGGATGGTGTGGCCAGACCTCATTTACACAAGGAGTCAGGAATCAGTAAGGGAACATACTAGCATCTGAGAGTGGGAAAGTACTCTTGGGTCCCACAGTCTAGACTTAGCTTCAGGGCAGATTTCCTTTCCTTTTTTTTTTTTTTTTGGGGTGTTGTGTGGTTTGGTTTTGTTTTTTTGGTTTTTTTTAAAATCCATTCCCGCTTCTTCTCATTTTTGCGTTTTGTGAACTCTGAATGGAATTACTGCAACTTACTTATGTGAACACTTCTGCTAGGTAAAAATGACCAGTGGGGGGAATGTGTTGTGTTGATCTCACAACCATCTTTGAAGGAGAAAACACTCATCTTAGAAACTCTAATTTCAAACTAATTTTATTCCCAGTGCAATTTTGCCAGTGGAGCTACAAGAACAGGCTTCCTCTTGCCAATGAAATCCCTCAATAAGAAGGCAGCAGCATTAGGTCGGGATGTTTTCAGCTAAGTTGGCATGGAGAAAACTAACAGAAGGCAACAGCTGACCAAGCAGATTGCAGAGTTTCTCAGCTGCTCTGTGATGGGCCCAGGAAAATTGAAGTTAGAGAACAAGAGTTGTTTTGAATTTATTTCAGGAAAGTTACTTGTGCTTAGGATGCAGAGGTGTAAAAATATTCTAGGAAACACAGCTGGGGCTGGCAAGATCTTAGATTCAGATCAAACCATGAGGTCTAGAGGTGTTTCTCTCATAGCTGTGCTGGGAGAGGTTTGCTTGTGTTCAGGGATCCATTCTCTTTGAAGCCAAGACCTTCTCTTTCATTTTACTGCACCAGTACTGAACTGGAATCCCATACGGTTTGCTAATGCCCAAGTTACTAAAACACTGGCCTTTTTCCCAGTGTATGTTTAGTGTGGGCAGACAAAGCCAAGCCAGGGCAAGCAGCAAAACTGAAGAGGATTCTTCATTTACATTTTATTTCCTTACTACAGCCTCATTTTGTGTGATAAGGACAAAACAGTGCAAGGACCTTGCAGCTGAATTTTTGAAATAGCCATTTAAAAACAAAATGAGAGCAACCCCAGAACCTAATTTTTGCTGGATACCATCCACTGCCCCCTGATCAACCTTATGTGTTGTGGGCTATGCATCATACATGGTAAAAATATCTAGCCCGTGCTTTCCTCACTTGTGTTCCCAGACAGCTGGAGGCTGGATAATAGTATGCCATTAAATACAATAATAACTCCTGGCAGTGCCAACATAGAGCCATGTGTTCTAAAGAAAAAAATTAGAATGCTTAAGTGTTTTAAAACATTTATCTTTTGGAGGAAGAAGAAAAATATCCCTTTAAAGTAGCATTGACTGACTGTCATGTTCTCCAACCAGAATAAACAGTCAGGGTCTTCTGGCACAGAAGGCTGAAAGTAAATTTGATGTTTGGTGTAATAAAAGTAACATGTTAAAAGCTTATTCTGGTATTATTTCTAATAGATTAGTGGCATCTCGACCTGTAGCTGGCAAAGCGTGATTAAACAATTAAAACCTCCTGTTGATAAAAATGCATGGATAGAACTCATGACATAATTCCTCGATCTAGGGTAAAGCTGCTTCTTAAAATCTGTTCTTCCACCTTTTACTTACTATTTTTTCAGTGAAACATGTTTACGCTCTGTAAGCAAGGACAATTTTATCTGTTATGCATGCAGTGGCTGAGGAGAATCACCCAGTGTCATTGCAGAATGCTTTGCTAAATATCTCACAGCTATGTCAAAGGATATGTAACAGTCTAAACAACCATACGCTTTAAAAAAAGCACATTGGAAAAAAGCCATCTTCCCCATGGACTTTTGTTCTATCAAAAAGGCAGTCAGATTCAATTATAAACACTTAAATTTTTACTAATTCCAGAAAAAAAATGAAATTGGTATAAATGCTGTGTTCTTTGAGGAGAAAAAAAAAAAAAAACGAGCATAACTCTTTTTTCCGTAGACTTTAATCCTAGAAAAAACCCAAAAACTTTCGGAAGTGTAGAGTGTCGTGACAACAGAAGACATTTCTTACAATTAAGATTGCTATATACAGAGAAACTTTTCACAATTTTCTCTTCATTTTCCCTAGCATCCCACCAAGTTAATCCAGTTTGAAAATTAAAGAATTTATTTTTTTCTTTCTGGAAACTGTCCTCACCACCCCCAGTTAATCACATTGGCCTGCTTTCGTTGGAATATGTAAAGTGTAAGTTAACAGTGGGGAAATAATAATTAAATTCTCATTTTATCTCAAACATTTTAGGCTGATAACAGGCATTTACTGTCTGCTACTGCATAGAGGGGCCAGAAGGGGAGAAGGCAACTGAAGGATTGTGTTGCACAAGAGTCTGCTTTCCCAGTCACTTGACCCATGTCCGACTGCAGGGTTGAAGGGATCACAGACCCAGCCAAAACAGTAAAAGAAAGAGTCGTCTTCACGACTCTTAACCATTTTGGATCAGTTTGTGTTTCCCCAGAGAAGCAGCCTAGGGCACTGCAGCAGCACATGGCCAGGTGGGGCATAAGGCTTTCCTTCACACATCTTGCCTTAGTTTTCATCTTAGGAAACTTGGGCATGGGTAGGAGCTACTTTGTCCTTGCTGATTCCCAGTCAGGATAGCTGGGGGACTAGTACCCAGGATGCACCCCAGAAGAGAAATCCTGTTTTGGTCAAAAGACCTACCAAAAGTACCTAAAGATACTTGCCACTTGCAGCCCAGCATTGTAGGGAGCAGTACCGTGGACTTGGGGTAGATGGTGGGGGAAGCACCCTGACCACTGTGGCAAAGGCTCAGTGCTAATGTTACCTTGCTCGCTTCCTAAATTCGTGGTTACACCATTGCTCTGTGGACTCCTTCAGAAAACCCTGTTCATGGGGAATGTGACTGTGTTTACTGAGAGGCACTCAGATTTATTTAGGGTGTGAACAGAATTAACCCTCTGCTTTCTCAGCCTTTGGAACTACCAGTCAGTCTTTTACCTGGAATTGCATGTGTTCTCTCACTAAGTGTGGAAAATGTACTTTGACCTAGAAAGACCTTCTCCTCTTGTGCCCACAACCTTGATCGTATTGTCAGCAGTTGGTACAAGAGTCTGGGCTAGATCATGAAGTGCAAATGATGGGATTTGTGTGTGGGCATTAGAAGTGCTGTGTTTGTTATTTATGAGTTAGTAACACTATTCATATAAAAGATCTATGGATGACTGGTTGCTAAACAGAAACTTGGTCCAAAAGCCAGACCTATAAATGAGATAAAGTTACAAAGCATAGTTCTGTTTCTGTGGCTAAAGCCAATGTGCTTTTCAGTGAACTTGGTCGCAAAGGACCTCTACACACAGTATATTTCCGCATTTTGTGAAAGATGAAAATTCCCTGGTGGTCCAGTTTCTCTCTGCATGTAACAAACACACTCATTGTGTGGTCTGTGCATATGCCCAAACTTACCTGAATATAAATCAAAACTTCCATTTTTGTATGGGTTTTGCATGCAACTAGTATTCTCCTGCCAGGTATCTGAGTCAATATTTTTCAGTTTCATTTTCTATCTAAGAATTTTATATCATGTAATGTAGTATTTGTTCTCCAGAAAGCAGAGCCAAAAGTCTTAGTGAATTAAAGAAATGGTAAAGAAAAAATCTCAATGAAAACAAATTATCTCACTACTTTATTCTTTCTGCTTTTATTTATCATTTCTAGAGGTAGGTTCATCAGGAGATTTCTCAAAATTCACCTTCTTAAAAGCTGTATTGTTCTCTTAATGCCCTTGTAATGCTTTTTCAGAAGCACTTTAGTATGAGTGAACCAACAAACATACAATCGCTTTTTTATTTCTCTCTTTCAGATCGTTTCTTAGAAGCAATTTACAGACAAACATGTTTTTTAGAAAACACACAAGATATGAATCTGGATCGCTTCAGACGACTCTCAGATGCTCATAGGCAAATGTTACAATATGCATAGGTGGTGTAACTTTGATCACTACTGCTGAATATACCCAGGTAAATTCAGTAAGATGACTTGTGGTTAGTGGTAAACTGATGGTTGCCCTCCTGAATTTTGGTATACTGGTGTTTTTGTTAGTAGATGGCTTTATTTAAATAGCAATACCAATGGATTGTGTGTGAATAATGAAGATGTATTTTTATGGGCAGGATTTAGAAACTTGCAACCACAGCTTAGACAAATCACCCCAAAGTGGCATAGGACTTTTATTGTTTTTTCAAGCACCAGGTTTAAATCTAGGTATTATTTCTAGCAGGGAAAGATTTTTCTTGATGAAAGACAAGGTGATTTTCCAGCTGGAACAGAATACATTTGCTAACTACTGCATGCCTTCTCCCAGTGAGATAGGCTCAGTTCCAGTACTATTTCTGAAGACAATAGTCCTATTCCATCTGCCTGTAGGGGCTAAAACTTTCACAGACAAAAATGCCATTCAAACAAATGTTTCTTTTTTTTTTCTTTATGGAAATCAAGTCACTTGCATGTACAACTGTTAGTTCTAGCTATGTTACGTAGAGAGAAAAATTTGTATAGAAGAAAACTCTAGAGTTTAAAAATCAACCATTAGGCTTTATCTATAATAATGGATAAAATTTCACCCTTGTATTGCAAAGAAATAAGACATACTTGGTGTGTGTGTGTCCCTGTGTAAGTCACTCCTGTCTCTTTGTTCCTCCCTGCAAATTTTGGGTCTGTTGGCCAATTTAAAAACAGTTTAAAACAGTTACAAAACAGGTAAAAGTGATTGACTTTCAGTTCCATAAGTATGGGTGTCTAGTTGAAGAGATCCTACTGTGATCCTCACTGAGGAAAGAGGCATCAGCACACCCTTATTCCCTCTCTCATGATATATCAGTTCAGGGGAATATCTCCTCAGGAGAGAGACTGAAAGAACAGCTCAGACCGAGGGAAAACTTTGACCTTCTCTTGAACCTTTTAAAATGTCAGCAACATCACTTGGAGATCCCAAACCAAAGGGGAAAACAGCTTTTGTTGTTCTGGAATTTGTGATATTGCTCACTACTGTGTTGCTAAGCCTGTGAGGCTATTTAGGAATAAATAAACCCTAGGAAGGTGGGATGGACAGAGGTGTGGTTAACCCTCAACCAGCATGTGGGGGCCCTGGTCAGAGCACAGATGCTGGTGGTTCTTTCCCACCACAACCACAATCCTTTAAGGTGTCAACATACATAAATAAAAGGAGAGATGCAATTCCCTTTATCAAACAAATTATCCCAAGTATACCTATGATTTTTGCTGGGAGTGGTGGTGCTGTAAAGGAATATAATGGTTGATTTTTAACAGACTAAAAGGCAAGAATTTCTTGGCAGGACTGAACCCCCAAACATTTTGATAGTTGGACTAGATGATCTTATAAGTCTTTTCCAACCTTAGTGATTCTGTGAGGACCATGTCTCAAGCTGGGACCTGCTTTTCTTTGCAGTTAAGTGATCCAGTTCTTTCTGTGTTTCTTGTCACCCAGCACAGCCCACCAAGCAGAGGAAGTGGACTTGCCAGTGATGTCTTAACTGCAAAACACATTTAGACATTCACTTATTTTTTCTTTTAGGGACACCAATAAGCACTCCTACATTTGTCAGATGAATATTAAGGTAGGTTTGTCTCAGTCCTGTTTTTTACAGAGCTACCTTTGAGTTACCATTGTGACTGTGACTATGGTTAATTTAAGGCACAGACACTACTGTTTCTTTGTACAGCTAGTGCCTCTTTTCCTCACCCTGTCCCTTTGAACCTCTTTGACTGATTGGCAGTGCCATCCAGTGATCTGGGAGTGCTGCACCCACAGATTCACAGAGTGATCGGGGTTGGAAAGGACCTCTAAGGATCATCTAGTCCAACACCCCTGCCAGGGCAGGATCACCTAGAGTAGATCACACAGGAACAAGTCCAGGTGGCTTTTGAAAGTCTCCAGGGAAGGAGACTCCACCACCTCCCTGGGCAGCCTGTTCAGTGCTCTGTCACCCTCACAGGGAAGAAGTGCTTCCTCATGTTCAGCCAGCCAAGATGGCTTTGTATGAATTTTTTCCTGTAACACTCACTGGAATTACGCTGTGTTTATAGCCATCCGTGCCTCAGGGAGAGCAGAACTTATACTTTTTAACATGGGGTATTGCTACTGACCTCTGAGTTTAGGTCATGGACTTCTTTTATCTCCCATGGGAAGTGGCTGTGGAGCCATGGATACAGAAGATAAGCCCTTTCCACTTCACGAGATCCCCAGAACTGCCGTGCCCTACAGCCAACCCCTCCGAGGTGCTTCCTGCTCTGTTCATCACTGTAGGGGCACTTGCTGTTTTAGTAATAGGGACCAAAGGGACATCAGACTTATACTGTTCCTTTGCTGTTGTTTTTGAATTGTGGCCGAGGATGGTCGAGGTGAGGTCATAGCAACAGCCTCCTCTGATGGGAAGTTTTTGGAGAGACAACATGGAGAATAAGTAAATATCAGTCTAAACCTTGCCAGCTGTTAGTCAGTGACTGGAGGGGCTGAAAGACCCTAAAGGCTTTGGAACCACATTGTGAGGAAAATAATGTCTGTGCTATGAAAATAAAGAGAATAATCCAGTGCTTGCACATTTCTGGCAGATTTTCATTCAGATGCAGAAGAAAAAACAATTTTGCCTACCCTGAACTTCCTGAAGAAACCTCTGCTTCTTAGCACCTCCTGTGAATTCACATTGCAAGGAGCCAAAGCACATTCAGCATAAAAATATTCAAATATTCCCCCCTGTCAGGATTAAGTGAGACACCACATCCAAGGAGAAAATATGCCCCTTGGCCATTTCCCTTAGACTACAAATGCCTTACAACTCCTCTTTAGCCCTCTGAGTGTGTCTTTAGTGTTAACACCTATTAATTCTTATGGGGCATTGGTATAATTTTTAATAAGGTATCAGACCAGAGCAGTACTAGAAAATCTACCTTGGAGACCCATATCTGGGTCAACATAAACTTGGGATCTTCCAAGTGAACCCTCTGGGGGTGGAAGACAAAGTGTCTTTGTTTTATTCTTGATGGAGAAAGCCCTTGGAAGGTAGAAACTATCAATTTAGGACTGACTCTGGCTTGTGAAGTCCCCTTATCAAATTTTTACTCAATTCATGTGAATTAAGCCCAAGCATATGTCGTTCTGAGGCTAGAATTTTTATTAGACAGTTTTTATAGAGAACATTACAGTGGATTTGATGGATTTGACTGAATTAATAATTTTCAGATTTAGACAATTCTGTTTTGAAAGACCAAGGAAATAGTGTGTGCAAAATGACATAGTTGTTGTTTAATTGAGTCTAACTTGTTGCTACAACAACTGGAGGAAACTTGTGTTGCTGAGGTCTTGCTGATTCTGGTACTGCATACTTTTGACAGCATGAAAGGACTGGGGCTGCAAGCCTGAATCACTGTTGTGGCAAGAGGGGCATAATTTTCATTAATTTAATTGAATTACCTTTTTTCCTCTTTGATATTCAGGACATTTTAGTAGCTGGGCCATTCCTTCCTTGCTCACACCTGAATACAGAAGTGACAAAACAACAGGTTGAACTTAAAGCACTGCAAATATGTCTGAGGGTAAAGTTTGAAGTATGGGAATAAAAGGATAGGAGTGATGAAGGTCTAATAAGAAAAATCTCAGGCATCTTTATGTGATTCATCCACATGCTCAAACACTTTTGGATTTTTTTGGGGCATTGGTTTGTGGGGTTTATTTTTTGGCTAAAAGATCCAGGAAATAATATTCCTTCATGCAATTTTATTCATGAGCTGCTACTCATTTGGCATCTGATTTTCAAACTACGCTGTGCAGATTTTCTTAAACTCACAGGTTGGTTAGCATTTCCAGGTAGGGGGGATGCAATTCCCACAGATGAGTTTGTACGTGGGAATGCTCACATCAGTAACTGAGGTTACTCCTTAAAATATCATTTAAAAAAAACCCCAACATATAGCTGACTCTGAACTTGTTCACTGGAATATTTCCTAGAAATTTAACATATATGTCCAGAAACATAAAAGATACATAGTGTGTGTGATCGGCTGTTTTATGAAGAGATCAAGAAGAGCTGCTCTCCACTGCTTGTGGTTGGTCAAATGTTTCACATGATGGCATTGCTCTTGGGAAGACAATAAAATCAAGGCTCTTCATGAAGTGGAGGTTTCCCTTGTAGATTGATCTAGTGCTTATCCATGGGCTTCATTTCTGGTACTTCTCATGTTGCATAAGCCAAAATTTACTGTGAATTACCCAGAAACTCCCTTCCTTGTGGTATGACTACCCTGAACTGAGAACTGCTCTGGACCCAGTATTGTTGAGACTGTGGAGCCCCCTCCCAAGCAATCCCAAAGTATCAGCCTTCTATAGCCATTGCAGGATAGACAATCACATAAATTGTGTGATGAGAGGAAATGACCTCAAGTTGCACAGGTCCTCAGGTGTTGGAACGGGCTGGCCAGGGATGTGGTGGAGTCACCAACCTTGGAGATATTTGAAAGATGAGTTGATGTAGTGCTTAGGGACATGGCTTAGGGTAGACTTGACAGTGCTAGGTTCACAGTTAGACTCTATGATCTTAAATGTCTTTTCCAACCAGAAGAATTCTATAATTCTATGATCTGTTTTGATGTTAGAAATAAGAACATACCTTTTTGAACAAGAAAAAAATCACAAGCTCTGTGCACTACAGAAAGTTTCTTGATGTAGGTTAGAGCTACTGTTTTGGGTAGGGATATCAGCAATGGAAGTTCTGTCTGTAAAAAGAAAAAGTATGAAAAAGTAAAGAATCATATCTCTAAAGTATTAGCATTTGTACAATTGGATGGGCTGTACTGAAAGGGTTGAAGAAAATCATTAAGTTCAGCTGCTTGCTTTTACTATTTTTCATGAAATTTGTAAAATAAAAAGATAACGGGTAACTCTGCCAGCTGTATATTTACAAAACGTTTGCACTTAGTCTTGTCTCCCCCATGCCTTGGTTCTGTAAAATCCTATTTCCAAATTTGTTTAAGCCTTAATACCTTAAAATGAGAATTACTAGTCAATTCAAGTATCTGACAAATAGCATGGATTCCTATTCTCATTAAAAGTCACCCAGCTGGAATAAGAATGCCCCACTGCTTGCCAAATCAACACCATCACACCTCAAAGAGATAAAATTGTAATTGAATACTCTCACAGGAACAATGAAACTGTCCTGAAATGTTCCCTGCTCACAGCAAGTTCGGTAGAAGCTACTTAGGTTTTAGTTGTCAACGTTAAATTTTCTGCTTCCAAGGTTGGTTTTTTTGCTCCTTGCTTCCTTCCCTTGGAGGTTTGTCTAATGTATTTCTATGTTTGGGTACATCACACAAAATTACATGATTCCTTAGTAAGGAAGGAATGAATTGCTTGCTACAAAGAGATTGGGCTTGACATTAGAGCAAGCAGTCATCAAACACTAACTCATGGCATTTTGATTTATGGATCCCATAGGCTGTAATCAACTTGTTGCACATGGCAGCACTGGAATGCTGCTCCTTTTTAGAAGTAATAACTTCACCCATGGAAAGTCATTATGTCTATGGCAGCTCAGAAGTAGAAACTGGGAGGTCAAAGATTATTGGAAAGACACCTCCAGAAAAGGTCTCCACTTTTTCTTTCCCTTGAAAACATTTTTGAAAGCCCATAAAATTGTGTGGCTTTTGCAAAATGACCTGTGGAATAACCATGCACAGCTGTGGTTGTAAGAAAAATTACGTACCACTGCTGGAACTCACATTGATCTGATGAAATCTTTTTAATGTAAAATGATCAAGCTTTTGAAAAGACGAACCCATGCATCATGAAAAAAGCATGACACATCTTGGAGGAACAAAGGATCATTGCCATCAACTGCAGTAACTATTGAAAATATGGAATATAGAACAGATTTCTGGGAATGTATCTGAAATTGAAAATGATCTGCTTTGGAGATTACTCTGACATAGCAAAAGAAAGTCACATGCACAGTATAGAATCTTTCTTGCTGGAAGAAACTGTACAGAAACTCCGATCCAACTTATTCTGTGGAAAGGACCAAATTATAGTTTAAATTGTGGCTTGGTAGATTCTGATGCATATTTAGGACTTATTTATACCCCTTTTTATATCAGAAGCTCTAGATGTGAATGAAAGGTTTATACACATAGCAAAGCTGAGTTGTGAAAGCTGTTTACTTACTAAACTGTGCTGTACCTCTTTTTGTTTGTTCATTGTGTCAGAACTATAAGTGGGAGACTATCGCTTGAGAAGAGAGATGATTTTTTTTATGCTCTTTCCTCCTTTTTTGTTTCTCTGTGTTTTTCCATTGCCTTCTTGATGTCTCCTCTTTGCATCCTTCCCAATCAGCAGTGACGTCTTGTGGCTCCATAGTTGTTTCTTTGATGAAACCAATGCTGTTGTCTGACACTGATCAGCTACATCAATGGCAAAGGTGAATGACATCTTGTTATCCAAGGACCATGTTACAAGGTTGACGATGAGCAGAAAAATGAAGGAATATCAGGTGATCTGCTGGCCTTAGATAATTTTTTGTTTGCCTCAGGAAAGTTACCTTCTTCAAGATATTTTGTTCTTTTAAACTCTTCTTGAGCATGGACCATTAGATTCTGCAGTGCATTAAATTTGCCTAGCACGTCACACATCAGCACAGCACATAGTTCTATTTATTAACCTTATTAATAACAAAGAGTGAAAACAAGACTTGTGTACAACATCAGTGAAGATGGCCACCCTCAGACAAATTCACTGCCAGGCTGTTACCACGTACCTCACAACCATTCGCTCTTGCACTGCCTGCCTGGGACTTGCTGGTAGTGATGAGAAGATGTCTTTTTGATTTCCAGGTTTGAAACTGGAAATATTTACCCAAGAGACTTCTTTCTCCTGATTTCTTTTTTGCCAAGTGTTTACCAGCTGGCAGAAAATCTACTTGCTCACTGCTTGAGAGGTGGCAATGAATGTGTTATTAACCACCCAAACTCAAATAAAGCTCAGAAGGATGGGGTTCTCTAGCAGTGAGACAGGAGAAAAAGGCAAAGGCACAGATGCACAATGACCTCTGTCCACATTCTCTGCCTGCGACTTACAGGATCCCAGTCATGAGCTGGGATTCAAACTGAAGTTTAGAGGTTAATAGGCTAGGAAGGATGACTGGGTCCAGTTTTGCCTTCCAGATCATGGGATGATAACTTTTTAGAGGTGTGTCTCAGAAACAGACCACCTTTATTTTATTTGGATCTCTGGAAAGGGAGAGCTATGAAGGGAGTGGTTTCCTTTCTGATTCCCAGGGAGTGTGTAACAAGAAGTGTAGCCCTATTCATCCTCCCATGTCCAAGAGGAAGAGAAGGAACAACAGATCTCCTCTCCAACCTACCACCTCCAAAAAACCATGACTTTAGGAACTTTCTTCCCTGCCATCCTTGCTCTAGAGAGCGAATCTTGGAGACCAGCCCCAGGAGCACAGCAGTCTGTGGGATGGCCTTGATGCTTCACAGCAGCTTCTCTGGGAATGAAATAAAGCGGTGTAGCAGGTGTCCTTATGTTGGAGTATCCATGGTAAGTCCCAAACTATTTTGAAGCAAACATGCAGAAGGCCTTAGTGATTGCTAGAGTGTAGGCACATGGAGGTTGTAATGCTTTCTCCATGCTTCGAGTTTGATGACAGTGAGTTTTGGATACACACCAATAATTTCCGGTGCTTGCAGGCTGTCTACCAAAGAGATTCAGTTGCCTCTGAAGCAGAAATCCTGTGTGGTCCTCACTAGTTGCTGGACCAAAGTTGTGTAAGCAAATTCTGCATGATTTTTTTTTTTTTAATCTATTTTTTTCTTTGACTGAGCCCTACGTTCATTTAAAGGCATGTTATCCTGTTTAGAAAGATACTGACAGATGCTCTCTCCTGGTACTTGTCTCTTGTTCTTTTTCTCTCACCTCTTAAACTCGTATCATTTCTCGGTGACTAGTCCTGGGAAGTACTTAAATACAGGAATACTCCAACCTAAACATGTGTGAATAAAAAATGACTACAGTATTCTCTCATCCAGAAAAGAATCTAAATTAGGTTCTTTGGCACTTAAAAGAGTCCAGGGCTCAGGTTTTCAGGCATCAACATGAAGCTGTTTCATCTCAGCTACTGATCCCCCCTGTGTTAACCATGGTGGAGCTCTTTGGGAATCATTAAGTTCATCCAGGACTGAGCCTCTCTGTTTTGCAGACAAATCTGTTAGTAGCTTTGGGAGTATCTGCATGCATATTAGTCAGTGTAGCATCCCTACTGCTGTCACTGGAATCTTGGCCAGGCTGGGCAGGGCAAGACAGAGCCCTTGGTTGTGGTAGTGGTGGTGGTGGCTTAGGTAATCACAAGCTCTCTGAAGAACTGACTTCAGACGTGGACTCTGGCCGTGCCTCTGCGAACTTTGGGCCAAGCTTGGATTCCCATTGTAGCATCCTGCCCTGTGCTGTGTGGATGTAAAAAGCACTGGAGATTTTAGCCCTGCTCAGAATGGGTTTTGAAACATGATTTGTTGGTATAAATGTCAATAGGGAAGTAGCTGCTGCCATCCTGGTTTCTCACCAGTCATGGGTTAAACTTCTGTTGACTTGTATTCTCCCTCTCAAGTCAACTCTCTATCACTTCATAAGGTCAGTAATAAAGAGGTAAGTGAAGGACACTTCATGCAAATTGTCATATTTCTCATCAGATGAATCTGTGCTCTGCACTGGCCCATCTTATTCTGAAAGCTTGTTATTTTATAATACTGCTTAATAAGATATAGACTGGGGGTCTGGCATGTGTCATCTCCCCTGCTCCCTCCTTGTGTTTTGGGGGCAGAGCTGCCCCTCTTCTCTAAGGACTCAGCAGGTCATGCTGTGGTAACTGCACCAAGCAGTGGGGATGCTCCCTTGGGAGAAGAGTTGTGGTCCAGGTTCTGCTTATGTCTTCACCTACTGGCAACTGAAAGCAAAATGACAATTTATTTCTAGTTGGAAGTGCTTTGAGAAACCCTCAGAGTTGTATAGAAAATCAAACTGCCCGTTGCCATCAAGCAACTCATCCAATTCAATTGCAAATTTGCTGGATTATTACCAGAAAGACTGGCCAAATTATCAAATTCCTGGTTCGTGGGAAATTCTGACATTTGGTTTTGTTCTGATTTGGAATGAAACCAGTTATTTCGAAATTACCCACAAAAGAGAAGTTTACTCGGAAAAAATAGGAATAGGAAACAATGACGCATGGTATTTCCAAAATAAAATATGCTCCCCAGAATATGCTCCTTTCCAGCCTCGCTGCTGCCTCTTAAGGAGCAGCACGTCAAGCCAAGGCTGGGGCTGGGATCTTATGCTTTGGGATTGCTGACTTCAGCCAGGTCTCCCAGCACTACCAGGCTCCCAGTTTGGTGGCAGTGAGCCTACAATCCCTGTGTCCCAAGCAGCCCACCAGGCGTGCTGGTAGGAAGCCAGGCAGTTTTCCAGTAGAAAACTACCTGTGGTTTGATGTCGGTTCATTGAAACAGATATGTTTTAACATGAAAATTTCTGGCTCTGACAAATCAGTGTTTTCCAGTGAAATGACATGTCGTCAGAAATCTCATGACTGACTCTAATTACCACTTTGATGACCAAAATCATTATTGACCAGAGTCCCATAACTTCCGGGCAATCACCAAATATCTAGAGCAGAAAACCAAAAAAAGCCTATTTCGTTTTGTACTCGATAACTGTGAAATTTGCAGTCTTGTTTCTGGGCAAGCATGTTATGAAGAAAGTTCCTGCCTTCAGGGCAGTGATGCTGGGGACACCCACACCTCCATTTCAGCCTTATTGCTGCTGCATTAGCTTACTTAGAAGCATGGTGTTCCTACCTCTGAGGAGAAGACAATGGCCTCATTGCTCAACAAGGCACGTTGTGGAGGTCTAATTAGAAACAGGAACTCACTAGAGTGTTATTTATTCTTGTTCTTACAGCCTGGGATTTCAATAGTCTTTTTCACTGTTTTTATTATTATAGTAGAGAAGGTTGTTTATTGGTTTTTCTACTATATGAGTGTTTGTATACACAGAGACCTCCCGCTCCTAATGAAATGAAGCCTCCTAAAACAGTAATAAAAAATAATAATAAACTCACTTAAGAGTGAAATAATTGTGGCCAGAATCATACTTCAGTGAAAATGTTCCCTACTTCTGAACGTGCCGCCAGAGACTTTCTGTGGTCTGACAGTGGCCTCTCAGTCTGCATGGTGGTGAGAGGCCTTCTCAGGCAGCAGGGTGCCCGGGTCCTTGCTGGGATGGCTCTCAGATGGATTCTCCCCTCAGAGAGCTGAATTTCTCCCTTGTTCTAAGGTCACCTCCATTTTGGGCAGCAGTGGGTGTGGGCAGGTGTGGCAGAGGGAGGATGGTGGCAGTCATAGACAGGTCCCCCTGCCTGGACTCACACGGCTCTGAGGAGTGGTGGTGCTGCAGAAAAGCCACCAAATGGGAAGGACTACGGAGAGTATCATACGGGCATAAACCCAGATTTTATTTTGAGAGATGTAAAGTCTTTCCTTCAGATTTTTATTGGGAATCTAGAAACATGAACTAAAACCAGCCTTATGTTCTCCAGAAATTTGGGAGCAACTGATACCTTCTCCTTGACCCAGATTTTGCTCTTCCAGTTTCCTTGCTTCCTTGCTTGCTTTCCAGATTAAAAACTGACTTCATCCTCAAGAAACAATCTACCTCCAGGCCTTAGCTCATTGGATGAAGCTTATGTCTACTCACACTTTTCTGTTCCAAAAATGTTGGCATCTGACGACTTCTTTCTAAACCTGTTCTTAAAAGTTGAAAATGCTCAGGGCTGAAGACCACTTGTTAGATGCAGTTTAGTACTGAAAACAGCCTACAACCACATTGTTTTCCAAGGACCTCATCAAGACAAGAGCAAAAGAAGCAAAATTTCTCTTTGAGTTCCTCAGCATTTTGTCAAGGATAGGTACAGACCACAGTAGCACAATGTAGCAGTGTGTGAGGGTAGATTTGTTACTGGAATTAGTCTAATCACAGCAATAAAAGTAGACAAGTCATTCTGCTTTGTAGTCGTTCTGCTTCCAGTACCCCAAAAGTCTCTCACGCATCTCTAACATAGCCCAGTGTTCAGGGAGGTGTTACTTCATCTAATCAATTTTTGTGTAAGTACAGGGTGAAGTGGCAGTGCAGCTCCATCACTCCTATGCCTCATTTGGAGTACCTGTTTCCCCAGTAGGAAGTCATCCAATTTGTGCTTCTCTGTGACAAAGGAGATCCTTTGCTTGCTTCTCTGTTCCTTCAAGGACTACACCGGAACTAGATCTCACCAAAGCTAGCTCCTGTTATTTTATCTTGAGGGGACTTTCCAGCAGCAGCTTCATCATCTTGGCATGGGTATATACAGCTCATGGGATCCTCACCAGCCTCTGGGTGTAAAGGCACAGAGCTCTGCTCTCCTGGACACAGATGGAATCAAGAGACTGAATGAACCATCCACCTCTTGGTGCATTATCTTCCATGTCCTGTCTTTTTCCATGGCAGAAGAGCTGGAAGAAAATCTTGTAAGACCATTTTCCTCAGACTGTTTCTGCAAGAAGGCATGGAGGAATGCAGAGGGGTATTTATAGAATCACAGAATGGTTTGGGTTGGAAGGGACCTTAAAGACCATCTAGTTCCAACCCCCCCTGCCATGGGCAGGGACCCCTTCCACTAGACCAGGTTGCTCAAAGCCTCATCCAGCCTGGCCTTGAACTCTTCCAGGGATGGGGCATCCACAGCTTCTCTGGGCAACCTGTCCCAGGGCCTCACCACCCTCTCCGTGAAGGACTTCTTCCTAATATCCAGTCTAAACCTCCCCACTTTCAATTTAAACCTGTTACCCCTTGGCCTGTCACTACAGGCCCTTGTAAAAAGTCCCCCCCAGCTTCCTTGTAGCCCCTTCAGGTTCTGGAAGGCTGCAATAAGGTCTCCCCGGAGCCTTCTCTTCTCCAGGCTGAACAAGCCCCACTCTCTCAGCCTGTCCCCATAGCAGAGGTGCTCCAGCCCTCTGGTCATCTTTGTGGCCTCCTCTGGACTCACATTTGTTGCTTGACCTCTTGCAGAGGTGTTCCCATGGGTGGGTAGCCAGTTCCTAGCCTACGTGAAGGTGCAGTGTTACTGACTGGTTGCATCCCAATCTGAAAATAATGTTAAATTTGTTTTTGATGCTTAGTTATGAAAATGGGCTACTGGTGAGAAACTTTCCAGACTACATTAAAGTTTCAGTTTTCTTTTGTGCTCTGTTTATGTTGTGAGACGCCTCCCAGCTGTGCAATGGATGTTGGCACAGGCACATGGAGTGTATTACTTTCCCTTGACTGAGAGTGTCGTAGGGGAGGCCACGTGGGCAGGAAGGATTGCCGAAGAGATGAGTGCAGCATAGTGCAGTTCTTCTGTCACACTGCTAGCAGTAGCCTTTCTCACACTTCAGGATATGACATGTGAGAGGACTTTGTTTATCAGCCTCTTGTGTTTCCTTGGATGGTAAAGCAGTCCTTGGTGCCTGCGGCAAGCCACAGCTCTTCTCTGAGAGACAAAGTTGGGCTTTCCTGGCATGTTGCAGTGGCACACTTGGGTCTGACCTTGTCATGAGCTCTGGAAGCTGATAACGACACAGATGTTCAAAGGGCTCTGTGTAATGGCTAACAGTTGTCCTGGTTTCTAGAGACTAGAAAGGTGGTGTATGTTACATCAGTTGTGTGCAGTCAGGCAGTTGCATTGTCCAGCACTGTATTATTAATCCAGACCAAAACATGCTGAAGAGAACCTAAAAACTGTATTTAAGCAATAGGTTGGGGTACACATGGCAGTTTTTTTCTGGACATCTCACTAAGTAGCTTTCAGAGGACTGTGTAAGAGCGGAGTCTGTGTTGATATCGTTGTCAAAGGTGCATCTGACCTCTGGGACTGTGGGGTCCACCCCCATGAGGCTGTTATAACCCTCAGTAAAATCCTTCTAAGCCTTGTTTCCCTGTGCGCCAGGCAGGCATGCTGGCACGCAGTCTGGCACCACCACCCATAGCCAGAAACGGACCTGCATCTGTCATCAGTGGGTCCCCACAATCTAGAGAACCTTTGGGCCACACCACCTCTGTCCAGGCTTCCCCATCTGTGACTTTGGATCGGGCATCTGTCTTCTCTTGAGCAGGTTCTGAGGGCAATGTGGTTTATGTGGATACACCTAAAACTGGTCCCCAGTGATCAAAATGAATGTTGTGCTATGCTCTGAGATTATGTTAGTGCCCCATGTGCTGCAGGAGATGACGGTCACGTGTTGGCTTTAACATAAAGGCTTCTCAGATGGGGTCAATACATGATGTGGGATGTTAGATTTGTTTAGTTTTCTCCAATAAAACAATCCTTTTTCCTTTTTTCTAAAAAAGCCATCCATAATGAGTTGCAGGATTGTGTTATACGTCTTGGGAAAACAAAACAGCCCTTTAAAGAAGGATTCACAGACAAGCGCTGGAAGTCTTGGGTTCATTCTATGGAAACAGCTAGACTGATTCTCTGCTCAGAAGTTAATTGGTATAAATGATAGAGGAACCAGCCTCTTTCCTTGGTCTTATATTTCCAAATATTTCCTGGAGCCAAATCGAGACACTGCACAATGGGTGTTTAAACACACTTGTCCCTATTCCCCCCCCTTGCTAGAAGCAATGTCTGGGATACAGGTTGTAAATCAGGTCCTACAGTGATTGATCCATGTGCCAGCAAGTGAAGCGTAAAAATAGCAGTATGGTTGAAAGGACATTAAAAAAGGGAAAACAGACCATTATTATTTCTGAGCTCAAGGGAAAGAACAGTTGAATCTGACATGCCGGCCAAGTCTGAGTAGCCCTGGCCTGTCTAAAAAACACAGACAACTGCTTTACTCCCTCCTCCACAGCTGTGTGCCCCCTGTAAACAAGGAGTCAGCCCCATTTTCTGGCCTGTGAAGCTGGCACCCAGAGGTCTGATTCCTTTCAGGAACATCTTTTGAATCTCTTTGTGTGTTCTAAATCAACTCCTGCATTTCTCTGGCTGTGAAATAACATATTGGCAAGGCAAATTACATCTTTTCTCTCTCTGATGCCTTCATAAAAGCTGCTGACAAACCAGCCATACATTTGAAACATTTTTTCCCTCTTACCTTTTTTTTTTTGGTGGGGACACACACATTTCTATGGATTGCATAGTATCATTAGAAGTAAAAAAATCATAGCTTAACTACTCTGAGAAGTTAATTTGGAGTCAAGAGGTTCGGTCCTATTAATGTTTAAATAACAAAAACTGTTCTAGCAGGAAAAAGCTGCAATAGGATAACAATATTTTCATTAAAATAAAAAGTTAATAGAGATAGGAAAAAAAAAATCTGATGTTACTCATTTTGTCATTAATTAAAGCAAAGTAGTGATTAATAGTAACCATCTCAGTATCTTAAATCTCTTGCAGGATTCATCTATCTACCATTATTTTATTACAAAGAAGCACTTTGTAGAACTGAAATAACAAGAAAGACTCTTCAAGCTCGAAGTATCTTTAAATATTGTCTGTATACTTAAAATAATCTTCAGATATGGATGTAGTAATTAAATATTTTGGTAACCATTGCTCTCTGCACAGACCGTAGCTGTTTCTTTCCCAAGAGACAGTTTCACCATTTCCTTTCTTTTGTTGCATATGCCAGGAAAACCCTGGTAAACCTCCTCACCGCCATAACATGCACACGTGCACACTCACACGCATGGATGAATTCACTCACACGCATACAGAGTCTATATATATATAAACTATAAAGTATTGAGGGATTTGTTGTCACAGGATTTTGTCATTACTCAGGTGTTTTTGGAGCCGTTGTGCTGACTGTTACAAAAATGCTTTTGTTTCTGAGTATGACACAGTCCTTATTTAATTGCAGACATCAGCAAGCTTTCTGATCTACCTTTCTCTGTGCTGTTTCAGAAGCTCAAAGACATGCTCATGATTCATAAAGAAATCAAATAAGAATTTCTACTCTTGTGATTTGATAATTTCTTATGACTTCTGCTTTCTCCACATCTGTTTGGTACCTGTTATTCCTTCTCTAACTTCTCCAAGACTGATTTAGCCTTCTGTCCCTCACTTCAAAGACATTTTTGTGCTGTGTCTTGTTTGTTGTTTTTCTTGCCAGACTTTCTGATCACCTCTTATTCTTGGAAACATTAATTAGTATTCAACCAGACCTATAAAGGTGTGTGTTGTGCCCTCACTTTCTCAGCAAAAACCTGATTTGAATGGCTTGAAAATTTCTGCTTAAAATATGATGGTTATGTCCAGCTGTATACCTCTGAACATTAAGATGATGTAATTTTCAATGTACTACTCTAGAGTTATTTTCTAATGACTATACTTTTACTTTGTGTGTGGTTTGGCTCCAGGATAACCGTTTGGATGTGTCTTCCTTGGCCAGCGCATCTGTGGTAGAAGTGACATTGTCTACCAGGCAGTGAAGGAACTTATTCTTGGCTTAGTCGGTTTTGCCATGAATGTGCTTTAATTAAGCCAGTCTCCATATTAATTAACATAATCCTCAACAAGGCAGAAACTAAGGAAATCATCAAATACGTCAAAATGTTAGTACCCAAGGCTTTGTGTATGCCTATCAACCTTGAGTAACATACTACTCAAACCATGACAGAAATTTACAGTATTCTTATGGGCTTCTTCATTTGATGAAAACATGTGTCTTTTCTGACACTTTTAACTTCAAAGAAGTTTTTAATATGGCATGGACACTTAGTTCTATTTAAGAGTGGCTTGCTTCAGTTTATTTTAAACCCATTCAGCCTTGAGGCTGAGATCCTTGGTCACATTACAGCCATTCAATAAGCGGTCCTTCAGTGGCTGAGTCTGCAGTGAGGCTGAATCAAGCTGGAAGAGGATTAGGCCTGCCTTTGCTCTGGACTACGTATGCACATGTATTGATAGTTACACCAGCTTGCCCCTTGAAGGGAAAGAAAGAGGGAAGTCTGTGTATAAAGACATAGCAATATGCTGTTGCTGTGGTCCAGGTTAAGACATAATGGTTCCCTGCATTCCTGTAGCCTGTTCCATTGCATGGGAGGCCAGGTTCCCACCAAAGCTGCTCTATCACTCCCTTCCTCAGCTGGGCAGAGGAAAGAAAATACAATGAAAGGCTCATGGGTCAAGGCAAGAGCAAGGAGAGATCACTCACCAATTACCATCACTGGCAAAACAGACTCAGCTTGAGGAAATTATTTTAATTTAGTACCAATCAAATCAAAGTAGAATAATGAGAAATAAAACCAGACCTTAAAACCACCTTCCTCCCACCCCTTCCTTCTTCCAAGGCTCAGCCTTGCTCCTGATTTCTCTACCTCCTCCCTTCCAGCAGTGCAGGTAGCAAGGGAGTTGTGTAAAAGGAATGGGGGTTGTGGTCAGTCCATCACACCTTGTCTCTGCTGCTCCTTCCTCCTCAGGGGGAGGACTCCTCACACCCTGCCCCTTCTCCTGCCTGGGGTCCTTCCCACTGGAGAAAGACATCCAAATACTTCTCCGATGTGAGTTCTTCCCACAGGCTGCAGTTCTTCATGATCTGCTCCAGCGTTGGTCCCTCCCATGGGGTGCAGCCCTTCAGGAACAGCCTGCTCCAGCGTAGATCCCCCTGGGGTCACAAGTCCTGCCAGCAAACCTGCTCCAATCTGGGGTCCTCTCTCCATGGCGCCACAGATCCTGCCAGGATCCTGCTGCAGCCTGGGCTTCCCATGGGGTCACAGCCTCCTTCGGGCATCCCTCTGCTCTGGTGTGGGGTCCCATTGCTGCAAGGGCACAGCTGGTCTCACCATAGGCTGCACCACCATGGGTGTCAGGGAATCTCTGCTCCAGGCCTGGAGCACCTCCTCCCCCTCCTTCTCCACTGACCCGAGTGTCTGCAAGGCTGTTCCTCTCACATATTCTCACTCCTCTCTTCAGCTGCTGTTGTTCAGGGTTTTTTTCCCCTTCTCAAACATGTTGATGGGCTCGGCCTTGGCCAACAGTGAGTCCATCTTGGAGCCGGCTGGCATTGCCTCTGTTGGATGCAGGGGCAGCTTCTATCAGCTTCTCACAGCAGTCACCCCTGTAGCCCCCCTTGCCACGCAATCCCAACACACTGCCCATCTCTTCACCCTGCAGTCTGTGTAACTTGTCCTCTTGGGGCTTTTAAATGGGTCCTGTAAAATCATAGAATCACAGAATGGTCTGGGTTGGAAGGGACCTTAAAGACCATCTAGTTCCAACCTCCTTGCCATGGGCAGGGACACCTTCCACTAGACCAGGTTGCTCAAGGCCTGGATTTGATCTGGATATAGCTTGCCCCTCAACAGTTTTAATCCACCTCAGATGATTGGCAGCTGGAGTCTGCACCTTGTACTAAACCTCTTGGCCACTGTTTCATGTGGCCATTCATGGATTACCTAGCCCAGACCTTAATTTCAATAGACACAGCTTTATTAAGCCGTTGAGCCTAGGTAGTAAGGTCCATGTCCAAGCAACCAGTATCTTGGTGTCAGGACTTAGCTTATGCAGGGATCATTTTGACAGCTGAAGCAATAACCTGAACGGACTCTAAAATGCCAGCTAAAACCTCTGTTTATGGCTTTTTTTCTTCATTGATACAAGATTTTTTCCCTTCCATGCTGATGCAAGTTGATCTAACACATTTTGATTTTGTCAAAGGCAAGCAGATGATGTAAGCTAAGGATTTATGAAAAATCTAAGGCTTCATGAGACACTCGAGGACTGATGAGCAGATTTATGGGTAACGAAAAGATCTGCAGGAAGTAAGGGAAAAAAATAGAAGCTGGGCAGTATTTATATGTTTATGTATTTATGCTATTGCTTAGCCCACTGCAGTGGGGAAGAGGTGGAGAAGAGGGATGTGACAGAAGTGGAAGTCGCTCTTCCAAGCCAGCCCTAAAAAACAACTGAACTTAAACACCTGCTGTGTAGGAGCCTCATTTCCCAAGGCAAATGACCTCATTACCTGTGTACGGCAGTGCAAATATCCCTCTTTTCTTAGCCAGACAAGGAACTTAGAGATCGGAAATAACAGGCAGCTTTCAAAGGCAGCTCCTCCTGAAGCAAGGAGAGCAATGACATGGGGTTTGGTCACTCTGTGATTGCAGCTTAGAGTGTGGAAGAGCCTTTATGGAGCCTCTGTAGAAGAGAAGCACTCAGACAGTGAATGAGACAAGTTGTATCATTGCTTCATTTTCTCTGCCTTTGTTTTGGTACATGGTATTTTGCAGGAGAAAGGCTGTTGTCCTCTGTTATCGTGATCCCTGATTTTGGAGGGAATTTGCAGGGTTTGGAGACTTCTTGGACCGGTTGAGGTAGTTTCTGTTTATTGCAAGGCACAAGGGGGAGCATGGGGCTGCTGCAGGATTCCCTCATCAGATACAAGGCAGTTGGAGGTCATGGAAGAGAAGATCCTATGTGTATGCAGATGCTCCAGACCTGTCAGGAGCTTGCGCTGAGATACCAGCCTGTCAGCTAAGAGGTGTCATTCCTCACAGCAGCCAATATACTGTTTCCATAGAATAACTATAGATTATTACATCCTGTTCAAAGATTTAAAGCTCCTTGACGCAAATCCTGCAAAGGGGAAATCGCTGCCCTCCATCTCTTCCATTTCACCCTGCTGCAGGACTTGTCCCAGGCAGCTGTGCTGGATGCTGTGCCCCATGCAGCTGGCACTACAGCTCTGACAGTTTTCCCAGAAGCTCCAGAAGCAGCCATGAAAGTGGTTCCTAGATGCTGCTGTTTGCTGGACAAAACACAAGTGTTTTATATACAGTTTTATATGTACCTTGTCATCCAGGCCTGCACTGCCCACTTCCCCTGTCTGGCATACAGTCCAGCAGAGCACAGCAAAGTGCACGCTCTTGTTGAGCTCTGAAGGCTTAATTACCACAAGACTCACTCTGGGAGAGAGCAGGCCAAATTGGGTGTTGAATTAAACAGCTGTACCTTTGGCTTTCTTCAAGCTCAATCATTAAAGAGACTCACTTAAATTCTCACTCAATGACATGCTTGTGATTTCCACAACTTCTCTGTTACCTTGCTATAGATCACTGAGATTGCATAACTGAGGTAGATTGATGTAGCTGGCTCTCTGAGCCACTGGGACAGCAAGAGTTAAGCAATTGAGCTGGAAATCTCATGAGATCAGGCTTTTCTAGTGGGAAGATTTCCCATACTTCCTGCTTTTTGATGTGCTGGAAATACTTTATGCTCAGCCTTTCTTGTGGTATCTTGGCACTACTTCTGTAAATAGTTGAAGGGACATCATCAACATAACAATCATGCTTCTGTCTGAAATGTTTTCATTACTCCAAGTCACGACTGAGAGAGAAAGCGATTAAGGTCCCTTTCAGGCAAGTTCTTAAGCATGAACCCTCTTTCCTAACTATCGGTCAGATCACGCCCTATAGATTTAAGGTTCCAATTTAAGACTGCGTTGGTGCTGGTAGAAGAAGTTTTGCCCACTTGTTCCCACCTCCACCAGTTTGTTGCCCCTTTGTGTTGTACTGTTACAACACTGTAAGCAGTTGTGTGGTCAATCTGGTCACTTGTAAGATTTGTGTTAGAAGTATTTATATGTATATGGACAGCAGGTTGAAGGAGGTGGTTCTCTCCCTCTACTCTGCTCTTGTGAGACCCCACCTGGAGTGCTGCGTCCAGCTGTGGAGCCCTCAACATCAGAAGGATATAGACCGGTTGGAGCGAGCCCAGAGGAGGCTGCAAAGATGACCAGAGGGCTGGAGAACCTCTGCTATGGGGACAGGCTGAGAGAGTTGGGCTTGTTCAGCCTGGAGAAGAGAAGGCTCCAGGGAGACCTTATTGAAGCCTTCCAGTACTTGAAGGCGACCTACAAGGAAGCTGGGAGGTACTTTTTACAAGGGCCTGTAGTGACACGATAAGGTGTAACGGCTTTAAATTGAAAGTGGGGAGGTTTAGATTGGATATCAGGAAGAAGTTCTTCCCAGAGAGGTTGGTGAGGCACTGGAACAGGTTGCCCAGAGAAGCTGTGGATGCCCCATCCCTGGATGTCTTCAAGGCCAGGCTGGATGTGGCTTTGAGTAACCTGGTCTAGTGCAAGGTGTCCCTGCCCATGGCAGGGCGTTGGGATTAGACGATCTTTAAGGTCCCTTCCAACCCAAACCATTCTATTTTTTTTTTTTTTCCTTTGAAAGACTGTTATTTCTATTCAGGGCAATTTCAGCACCCTGATTTTACAGTGGGATTCCAGTATGTGCTGTCTGGGGTCTGCTCAGGAGAATGGCAAGCCAAGGCAGGATGAAACACTCAAGGTGGGAAGCTCAGAGACCTGTGGATAGACGTGCTTGGTGGTGTTGGCTGATACTTTGGTTGTCTTTGGGTTTTGCACTGGAAGTCTGAAAGCTGGTGCATATATACTCATCATGGCTCCTCTCAACTCAGAGGCCTAAGACTGAAATGAAGTTTCTGTTCTCTGCTCTGAGTTGATCCTCTTGTGTTGCACAATCCACCTGCATGTATGGTCTGGTAGTAGTTGTGTGGTCTTTAGTCAGTGTCATTTCTTACTACTATTTTATTTTCAATAACCACTGATATGATGCCAGCTACAGGACCACCAAACACCTATGAAAGTGCTGAGGTTTTCCAATGAGAATATTAATTTAGCAGCTGAGGTAGAAAAATGTTCCAGTCATAAAACCAGTGTTCAGAGCTGAACTGAAACTTAGCCAGAGTTTGAGGCTGTTTGGAGCCAGTGCATTAGCTGGGTATTATCTTCAGTCTAAAACCAGCCTTAGAGATGCATGAGGTTTGTGAGCATGCAAGCAGGTCTGTGCAAGTGAGCACATGCTTCAGTAGAAACACCAGCCCTGGGATGATATTTCTAGATGCACTAGCATCCTCATGGAGTGTTCTGATGAGGAAAACTTGTGCACAAAGTGCTTTTAAGTTGTGAAATGTATTCTCAGAATGTGTAAAGTGTGCAAACAATTGTCCTTAAATCTCATGTGCCATGTCCTCTTTTCACTTGTACTTTCTACCCCTTTGATTTCCTCAACATGCTGCACAGGTCCCCTCTTGCATGGGAGATGCAGACCCTCCGCGTGCCATACGCTAGTGGGAGTGACAGGATGCATTCTTCCAGGGCTGCCTAATGACCGCTTCAGAAGGTACAGTACAGGACTGGATTAGGATCCTTCAGAAGTCAGGAAGTGTCTAATTTATTGTCCTTTTGAATAAACAGCTTCAGCTTTTCATTTCTCCGCTTTCATGAATCATGCATGTCACGGGCCACTTGGAGAACTGCAGCCACCTCAGGGCTGCCTGTGATACTGCCTGCCTAACTTGGATCTCTGCTTGTTCAGGTTTCCTTTTCCACTGTTTCTATGAAGCCTACAAGGAGGAGAACCGAGTAAGATATTTTCTTCTTTCACTCCGTAACCAAAGCCTCCACCCTGTGATGCACCAGGCATGAGGGAGAGGAGGCTGAGGAGGTAATCCGCATCCTCTTACTGATGCTGCCTCTAGTTCTTTTTCCCACTTTTTTATTAAAGTCTTCTTAATCTCCCTATCCTCTCTGAACACAGGGTCATTTTAGTCTATGTAGAGAAATTATGTCAGTCTAAAACTTCTGTGATGTAAATCTGAAATACTCTGGTTTTGAGTGATATTTGAATCTGAATGAAAACTGAGCTCAGTTTAACCTCAGCTCTGGTATCCAGTATACTTTCCACTGGCTGGGAGGACAGGAATCTGGAAACAGGAGTTGTTTCCTCTGCGTTGTATTTGCATTTTTATGACTGGGAACTCTTTCTGCCTTAACTCTCATTTTCATCTTCTTACGTGTAAAACCCTTAGCAAGCAGCTGAGTTTCTTAGTTTAGAGCTGTACAATGTGTTTGATGATATTTCCCTATTTCTGGTTTCCTGAGGTGTCTGGAAGGGCAGAACTCTTCCAAAGCAAAGCTAATGAAGCAGTAAGGCAAGCAGAACATCGGACAAACACTGAATTTTAAACAACAAATACATAACTGAATGGAAAATAAGGTATTATTAATGACCATGGAAGTTCTAATAAGCAAGAAGGTCTTGCAGGAATCTGCT